>NW_006991408.1:186163-187405 GCF_000164805.1 Carlito syrichta | reverse complement strand
ATAGGAGCACCAACTTTCATAAAGCAGCTCCTAGGTAAACTAAAAAAAGATATTGACTCCAATACCACCATAGCTGGGGATTTTAATACCCCACTCACAACCCTAGACAAACAAAAAATCAGCAACGAGATCCGAAACCTCAGTGTGACTCTTGATCAAATGGACTTAATTGATACCTACAGAACCCTCCATCCAAAGACCACAGAATACATATTCTACTCATCACCACATGGAACTTACTCTAAGATCTACCACATACTTGGCCATAAATCAAGCATAAGCAAATTTCAAAGGACTGAAATTTTACCATGCACTTTCTCGGACCACAGTGGAATAAAAATAATCATTAACACCAACAAGGTCCCCCCAAAACCCACAAAGCCATGGACATTAAACAGCATGATGCTAAACAACTCCTGGGTCACTGATGAAATCAAAACAGAGATTAAAAGATACATGGAAACAAATGAAAATGAAGAAATATCTTACCAAAATCTCTGGGACGCCTTAAAAGCTGTCATAAGAGGGGAATTTATATCCCTACAAACACACATGAAGAAAATGGAAGGATCACAAATTAACAGCCTAAGAAGCCACCTAAAAAAACTGGAAAAGCAAGACTACAGAAACCCTAATTTCAGTAGAAGAATCCAGATCACCAAAATAAAAGCCCAAATCCAGGACATAGAAGACAAAAAGATAATACAAAAAAATCAATGAAACAAAAACCTGGTTCTTGAAAAGGATAAACAAGTTTGATGGTCCCCTAGCTAGACTGACCAAGAAAAAGAGAGAAAAAGCCTAAATAAACACACTCAGAAACACAAAAGATGAAGTCACATCTGATCCTGAAGAAATACAAAAAATCATTAGAGACTACTATGTACACTTGTATGGAAACAAACTTGAAAACCTTTCAGAAATGAAGGACTTTCTGTCATCACACAACCTGCCTAGGTTGAAACAAGAAGAAATTGAGACTCTAAGTAGACCAATAACAATCAAGGAAATTGACTATGTAATAAGAAAATTACCTACAAAAAGAAGCCCTGGACCAGTTGACTTTCCAGCAGAATTCTACAAGACATTTAAGGAGGAGCTTATACCAATCCTACTGAAGGTATTCCAGGTGATTGAGAAAGATGGAACTCTCCCCAAATCATTGTACGAAGCTAACACCACATTGATACCCAAGCCAGGTAAAGACCCAACAAAGAAAGAGAACTACAGGCCAATATCTGA
>NW_006991408.1:184098-184680 GCF_000164805.1 Carlito syrichta | reverse complement strand
GGCTGACCACATGCAGGAGATTGAAACAGGACCCCTATCTATCCCCATACACAAAAATTAACTCTAAATGGATCAGAGACCTAAATGTAAAACCTCAAACCATAAGAACCTTAGAAAATGAAGGACATACCCTTATAGAAATTGGAATTGGCATCCAATTCCTGAACAAAACCTGAAACCCACAGGTCATAAGAGAGAAGATAGACAAGTGGGACCTCATTAAACTGAAAAGCTTCTGCAAAGCCAAAGAAACCATCAAGAGAGCAGGGAGACAGCCTACAGACTGGGAAAAGTATTTGCCAACTCCAGGTCTGACAAAGGCTTAACATCTTGGATCTACAAGGAACTCAAATGAGCTGAAAAGAAAAAACCAAACAACCCCATTGTAAAATGGGCAAAAGATATGAACAGACATTTCTCAAAGGAAGACATCCGAGCAGCCAACAGACACATGAAAAAACGTTCAACCTCACTAATTATCAGGGAGCTGCAAATCAAAACCACACTGAGATACCACCTAGCTCCAGTCAGAATGGCAATTATCAATAACTCAAAAAATAACAGTTGCTGGAGAGGGTGTGG
>NW_006991408.1:164484-183532 GCF_000164805.1 Carlito syrichta | reverse complement strand
CACAAGGGTGCCTGAACGAAGCATATTTGTATACCTAACCCTTAACTGTACCCCACAATATCATAATAAAAAATATTGATTAAAAAAAAAAAAAGAGAGATCAGGTACTTGTCCTTAATGGGTTCATATTCTATTTGGAGGAGAAGCAGATCAAACAAGCAAAATTTAAAAAATAAAATTGTGATTGGAGATTGCCATTAGGATCTGGGGTTACCTACTAGTTGAACTTCAGGGAAGGCCTAAGTCAAGACAGTTACCCTGAGCGCTGAAAGGCCAGGAGGGCCATGTGAAGAGCCAGAAAGACTGTTCTAGACAGTTCTTGACCATTCTAGGGAATAAAAGTAAAGATCCTGAGGCAGGCAAGAGACAAGGATAATGAAAAGTTCTGAAAGAATAATGAAAAGTTCTGTTTGGCAGCAGCATAGTGGGCAACTGGGGAAGGGATAACAACACCCAGATCAACAGGACCACATAGTTTCAGTTTTATTTGAAGGTAAATAGAAAATCATGAAAGCTTTAGGCAGAGAAGTGGCATGAAGAGACTGACATTTTTTCTGAAACCATTGTGGTTGCAGTATGGAGATTAACTTGAACACGAGCAAGGATGGACGCAGGAAGGCCAACCACTTACGTGACTAGCATAGTCCTCCAGATGAGATAGCCGATGGTGCCCATGGAGAGGACCCGGGAGGACACAGCCAAGATCCTGGTCTGAAGGTAAAATTGATGAGAAATGCTCATGGGTTATATGTGGTGGGTAAGACAATCGAAGAGTTCAGAATTAGTTTCTAAATGTTTGACTTATTAACTTGGCAGATGGTAGTGCCACTTATCAAGAGAAAGAGCCAGAGAAAAACAGGTTTGTGGGAGAAAGTTAAGAATTCTTTTTTGGATGTTTATTAATAAGAAGCCTGCTAGGCATACAAGTTGAAATGTCAAGTAGGTCATTGGATATACAGGCTTTAGCACATGAGGAAACCAAATGCAAAATTAAATTTGCTCTAGCACTGTCTCCCATGTTAGAGTTCCACCTTCCCCAGGGTATCCTTCTTTGGCCACAGGAGTTTCTAACATATTTATCCCACTCCTTGTAATGACCCAGGTTTGCTACTTGATGAAGGAGACATGTCCGAGTATTCTAAATCTATTTGGCTTTCATCCTTCAGAGACTTCAGTGTAAAGTCAGCAGAATTACTGAATTGAGGCACTTGTATCTACTTAGAATAACTTAATTTAGGCACTTGTATATACGTAACAGGTGACTAGAACAAAATTTCTAGTACACAGAGGGCACACAGAGACTTGCTGAAAGAATGATTTTTTAAAATTACTTTACCTTATTTTTTATTGGCAAGAGAAAGACATTAGCAAGTACGAGTCCAATTTTTTCTCAGGTAAAAAAAAGTGACTTACAAATCTGCAGGATACACCAGTGCTTCTGAGACTTTAATGCTCTATGAATCACTGGGGATCTTATTAAAATGCAGATTCTGACTCAGTCAGTCCTAGGCAATGCTTGCAATTCTGCATGTCTAACAGGCTCTCGAGTGTTGCCAAAGCTCTGGCTGTCAATACTTTGAGCAATAAGGAGATATACTTACCCTACTATCCTTCCATTCAATTAGACAACATTTTGTGAAAGGAGCAGCATTCATTGGGCAAGGATTGCACAACCAAGTATGACTATAGAGACTGCTGTCTCCTGCAGACTTCTATAGCAATTATTTTTGATACTATCATTTGTCATTCAACATTTATTGCCTTATATGGTCAGTTCTCATAATGCCAATATGTCTTATTTTCCAAACAAAATGAAAAGTATCTAGAGATGAAGGACAAAGCTCTGTAATTTTTTTATACCTATCTCCAGAACTCCATTTTCACACCTCATACAAGTAACTTCTTAAGAAATATTTACTGACTGACTACTGGTGAATTCCCCGAGCAGGGACCATGGATCCATGAGCATTAGCTAGACTCATGCAGAAATGGCAATATGTCCTTGGCCATGAAGCTTTAAATTGATATCGATTAGATTTATAGTTATCCCTGCATGCAATAAAGAGACAAAATGTGCATTGTCTGCGTTAATAATCTGAATTAATTGTATAATGGGATTCTTCTAAAAGTTAGGTCACTGAATAAAGAGGTACCTGGACCTCTAATTTCTTCTCAGTTACAAAATAATTACATAAAGCTCTGCATCTATATTAAAAACAAATTAAACAACAATCATGAATATCATCTAAAATAATAAAGTAACTGCAAGGAGGTGTTTGATGTGAATTATCTGGCACATTTTCATGATCATTCTTAATTTATTGCTCCATAAGATGAAAGCTTCTCTGCCTTTCAGTATGCACGGCAGCATAACATTATATTTCCTTCCCCTGAACTCACTCATAGTTGAACAGTTTGTCTGGTATACCATGGCAATGAAAAGAACATTTATTATATTTATATAGGAAAACCACCTCTGTATGGCTGTCACTTGGAACTTAGTGCTGAATTTCATACTGCAGTTAAGATGAAGACCATTGTCTGCTTGACAAGCATCTCTGCAGGGGCCACCATTTCCTTTCTGGGCTCCCTGGGAAGAGAGTTCCTGGTGCAGAACTCTGAGGATGATCAGCTCTGGTCTAGGTCCAGCGGCAGATTGCAGAGATGCTGCTCTTATTAATGGCCCACCCCCAATAAAAGCAGAGGGGAAGTAAGCACAGCTGGCTTTTCTCCTCATTTTTCTGAAGTGTCAGTTGCCCAGTCATCCTTTAATAAACACTTGCTGAGCTTCTCCTCTAAGTGTAGGGTTGCACTAGCTCTAGAGAGAGATACAGGGAAAGAATTTCCTTTTGTAGGAGCTCGTAGTCTGCCAAAATGTAGCTCTGAGAAGGCTGGGGGCTCACCTGGCTTGATCACACTTGTATCCCCAAATCCCAGAGGGTTGGTGGCTTACAAAAAACCTTCACAAATATTTCTCAAATGAATGAATGGTTAATGGAATGGATGGATGGATGGATGGATGGGTTTAGTAGGGAACACAGCTATATAAATGGTTACCTTCTGGTTAACAGAGTATGCGAAATACCAAAGCTAAAATTCATGGAGCCCTCATTAAGCCACATGCCATGTATTGTTCTACAAACTCTGCACATTATCTATTTTAATCCTTACAACCACCTCCAAGTAGTAATTTTTACACCATCATCCATGTGAGAGGATGGTGTGAAGAGAGGGTAACATTGTGTCCAAGCTCACACTGTTAGTGACAAAGTGAGAACTCAGATGTAAGTCTGTAGTGCTAAAATGCTTAACCACTGCACTCCACTGCTTTCTCTCCAAACTTTACTATTAGCCAGAGCTTCCAAATCGAGGGTCCCATTTTAAAAGAAAAATCGGGGGTAATTTTCTGCTATGGGACAGACTAGACGTGATAGCAAAAACAATATTAATCCTGTCGTTAAATCATCCAGCTTTCCACAAGGCCTGAACCTAAGGAAGGCACAAGGAATAAGCCCTGAACTGACTCATCCATTGGTTAGAAGGGTCAAGATGAGGGTGCTTTCCTCGGAGAGAATTCCAATGTTCATTAGTAGATAAAAGTCAGGTGATACTCCTTCTTCACGAAAAACTACAACAGAATGCCTTACCTCGAGCAGCAGTTAATATTGAAAATCTGCTATTGATAACAGAGCTGGAGAGTGTGTGTGTGGGGGGGTGTCATGATTTTTTAAAATAATATTTTTTCTGCACACTAATTTCCATATAATATTGTAACAGACATGTCTATTTTATGACAAAGGAAGCAATCATATGTATCACGAATATTTGAATTAAGTCACAGAGTTATAAATACAGATGACTTACACTCAGCTTACTTACCCAACGCTTACTGGGGAGATGATTATTGAACTAACCACAGGTGCCTTGGGGAAGGTCTCGAGAGAGAGAGAGAGCAGAATTTGGGGAACACTGAACCGTCAGGGAACTCCCATAAGCACATGGGATGGCAGCAGCTTAGAAAGGTGAGACAATTGCCAGAACCAATTTTACTTCCCTTAGCATTGTGCTGATGGTTAACCACCATGTCTTTTTGGAATTTTTTCTCCACATTTCTAGACAAATGCTGAGGCATTGCCACATTTTGCTAGACTCCACAGATTTCCTACCTAGAGTGCACAATACAAGTTGAGGAGTGTTGTCTTTCTTGACATTGTGTGATAGGCCAAGAATGGCCATGCCAGTGGAATTTTATTCCTCCAGTGAAAGACAGATCTAATAAACATTTGTTAAATGGTTTAAAGGGTTCTCAAAGTCATCCCCAGCATAGCAGTATTAGCTAGACTGGGGGTTTGCAGATATTTTCTGTAAAGGGCCAGAGAATAACTATTTCTGGCTTTGAGGGCCAAGAGGCAAAACTGAGGATACTGTCTGGGTACTTATATAACAAGGAAGAAAACAAACTTCCACCAAGTTTTTATTGATGAAATTCATGCTTTAATATTGGGTACAATTTTTTGTAATGCAAGTTTACTAATGAGAAGCACAATTCTTTGTAGGGGAGGGGAGCGGAAGGATAGAAATTTATTTCATTGGAGTTCATCATGGATTTATTTGCAAAGGTTCATCTGTAAAAACCATTATTAGTTTGCAGGTCTTACAAAACAGGTGAAAACATGGATTTGCCCTTAGGGTTAGACTTGGGAACTGGTTAGATATGCAAATTATAAGGCTCACTGCAGACCTACTAAATTAGAATATCTGGGGGTGGGGCCAGTAACCTATTTCTTAACAAGCCCTCCAGGGCATTCAGATGCACTGTAACTTTTGCGAACTACTGGTTTAAAATAAATGTGGAAGGGGCAGAGTGAGCCCTCCCCACCCTGTTATTACCGTGGTAACAGCCACTTCTCAATCACATGGTCTTCAGTCCCACCTTCTCATTGTCAGTGTTTTAAGGAGTTTGGATGTATATTTATGTTTACAGAAATAACCTTTTGGGTCTTAGATAGCACATTTAAGAAATATGGCATGTCCATATCTGCTCTGAGATTTCTAAACTGAGAAGCAAGAACTCCTCGGGGAGTGGCTCAGAGCCTGGGAGGAGAAAGTCCTTGTAACCAATGCTGGAAGGATAAACTCTCAGATGCATTCTCTTCAGTAGGTAGCCTTAGAGATAGGTAATGGAAGTTGTGACTTTTCACCTTTACAATTGTTACCTCAGAGCTACCTCTGGCCATTGAAAAATAAATGGAGCTACAACATAGGTGCTGTTTCTTGATTGAATTGGTAGCCTCGGTGCTATAACCATTTCACACAATTTATAAGTAATATTGTTGCAGCAAACTGGGCAAGAGGATCTATAGAGATGGTCTCCTGGGTTAATTCTCTTCCCACGATGACTCATCTTTTTCTCTCTAAAATTCTGCCTCAATTTCTCCACGTGTACAATGGAAACAATCAATAAAACCCTACTGACATGTTTGTCTTCAGAATAAAATTATTTTTGTGAAGGTCACTGCGGTTGACAAATGCTGAGAATTATTATTAGATATTATTGTCCTAACAAACTGACAAGATGAGGCCGGGCTCGGTGGCTCAACCTGTAATCCCAGCACTTTGGGAGGCCGAGGTGAGTGGATTGCCTGAGACCGCGGGTTCGAGACCCGCCTGGGCAAATTGGCGAGACCTCATCTCTACAATAAATAAAAAATTACCCCGGGGCGTGGTAGCGCACGCCTGTAGTTCCAGCTACTTGGAAGGCTGAGGCGGAAGGATTGCTGGAGCCCAGCAGGTTGAGGTTGTGGTGGCTGGGAGCGGCCATTGCACTCCCAACTGAGTGACAGAGTAAGACTCCAACTCAAAAAAAAAAACTGACAAGATGATGTTGACACCGACGAAAAGAGTACAGCGAATCTGTTATCCACGTAGCATCTCTCCTGTGGCTAAATAGACTGATTTCTTGTCCATCTGGCACCTTTTGGGCATCCTGAATTTTTTGTTAAAAATTAAAATGGCTCTTTAGACCCATTGGGCAGGAAGCTTCTGCAGACATTTTAAATAGGCTTCCCACCAGCCTGACACTACCTCTACCCACAATCTGAAATTCAGATACTGTGAGTCATATGAGGATTAGACAACAAAAGGAGAAAGGGGGGGACATATCTGTCGGAGGGCTTGGCATGTCTTCTGGGAGCAGTTTCTAGATGACTCCTTTTAATTGATCAAGTTAGCTGAATGACATCCAGGAAGTCCTGAAGAGCCAGACTCAAGTAGTGAGAGGTGGGATTCTCATTTTGCCTGTTGTAGATCACTGGGTAGAACCAGAAAGGCTAAAGATGTTAGAGAAGAACTCTGTATTCTCCTCCCTAGATGTTGCCTAAGACAAGCAAGAAACAATGTGCTTTGGTCCCTGAGAGAGTTCAGAGTTCTGGTCCTTCTCAGGAGTCTTATTCTTAGCCTGAGCTTCCGTTCAATAGATGTAAAGGTAAGACACACACACCCAAGTGTGCAATGAGGATTGATGGAAGGCACTTTTTAAATTATTTTTATTTTTTTTATTTTTGAGTTGGAGTCTCACTGTCGCCAGACTGGAGTGCAGTGGCCGCTTCTGGCCACCGCAGCCTCGACCTGCTGGGCTCCTGCGATCCTTCCACCTCAGCCTTCCAAGTAGCTGGAACTACAGGTGCATGCTACCACGCCCAGCTAATTTTTTTTATTTATTGTAGAGATGAGGTCTCACCTGCCCAGGTAGGTCTCGAACCCGCGGGCTCAGGCAATCCTCTCACCTCAGCCTCCCAAAGGCGTGGGATTACAGGCTGAGCTACCGAAGGCACTTTTAACAAGAGATAGAAAGTGAGGGGGTAGAGCACTGAAACAGAAGGAAACAATAGGAAAAAGAAACAATAATGATTTGAAGAAAACCAAGCCATGAAAAGAACTCCATAGAAGTATAAAATACTTAGAAAAGAAAAAAAGATACATTGCATATATGGGTGAATCCATAATTGTCTCAAAAACTTTTGTATTAATTGATGACACACTGTTGATTGTTATTTTTTAATTCTCACATCATGCTGTGCTTGGTACTTAAATTGTTTGTGTTAGTGGCGTATGTGTTTCATCTTCTATTTTTTCATTACGAAACCAAGAATTTTAAAAGGTAAAGTGCCTTAGTCTATTCCCAGAAATAATCTAGGGGGCTCTTTTAGATGTTCCCTTGTTTAGGCCTAATTCTACCAGATTCTCACTGGTTCTGAGAATCTCCTAGCCCTGAGCCTCTGGTAAACACTGAACATTGACCACTAACAATAGATAATGCTTTTGTCCTAATTTGCTTCCTAACTTACTTCCAGGTACTGATAGCAGTGAGCAGACAGAAATGCATTTTTCAAAAGTATATTCTAGCCACAGGAAAAGCAAGTTTTGTTTCTCTCCTAGTTTCAGAATCCTTAAATTACTTTGACTAAAATACAAAGCTTCATGTGCCTCCATTTCTGTATTTGTGACTTCAATATTTCATATCTTGTAGTTACTTATTATCTTATAGTTAGTTCAAGAGCTTCTAACTGTTCTTATTGACATTTTCTAATGTTTGATTTTACAAATGCAATTTAAAACTATTATCCATGGAGTCCTATCCCCAAGAGATGAGTCCCATACCATTTTCTGATGTGTTTCTTTATACTTTCCTTGATTCTAGGCTCCATCAAGTGAAAAACTTGAAGTTCTGACAAGCCAAAGCTTGTCTGAGGCAAAATTGTGATTGTGAAATTTCCTTTCCATTTTGTTTGAGTGAAGGAATGCATTTGGATGCAAGTTGCAAAACAAACAAACAAACAAAAAAACCGACCAATAATAACTCAATTGTATGGAATGGGGAGGATGTTTTTCACATAACAAGATATTGAAAATGGGCAAAGCAGGATTGGGCATTGACTCAGTGATGCACCAGGGACTCAGGTTCTTTTTTTTCCTTTTTTTTCTTTTTGCTGTGCTATCCTAAGCAAGTTGGAAAGCTTAAGTGGTCACGCTTATGTATAAACAAGCTTTCTCAGAAACCATCCCCTATAGACTTCTGCTTCTGACAACCTGTAGTCAGAACCAGGTCACATAGCCACTCTATGATGTGATATAGGATAAGGTTAATATTTGGCTTCCCAACCTCTAGAGTAGAAGAAGAAGGGGTTTAGCAGCAACTTTTAAGTAGCCAAACAATAGTATCTGTTGCAATGATCCATTTTCAAAATCATTTGTATTTGAATTAGAAATTATTTTAAAATTCTTAAGTATTTATTCACTTATTATATCATCAATATTTGATGTCAACATTTTATCTAGCTACTCTCAGTAGGGATCAGCAAACTATCACCTGTAGGGAGACGCCATCCGACTGCCTGTTTTTGCAAATAAAGTCTTATTGCAACACAGCCACATGACGCTGATTCCTTTATATATTTTCTGTGGCTGCTTCTGCACAACGGTGGTGGCGTTGAGCACTCCGACAGAAACCATATGGCTGGTAAAGCCTAAAATAGTTACTCTCTGGCTCTTTACAAAAAGTGTTTGCTGACCTTAACTCTGCAGCATCATTTTTAATGAGTACTGATTTTTCATAAAATGCTTCCATTACTCTCTTCTTTTCTACATTGACGCTGTTCTAGTTTTTACAGTTTTAAAAAAAGATGAACATCCATGTATATACATTTTTGTCCATGTTTCTAAGTATTGTCATAGAAAAAAGGAAGTGTAGTTTAGTAGTTAGCAGTATGTTCGCTGGAATTTGACTGCTTGTGTTCAAATCCTGACTCTACCAATTATTAGCTGTGTGACCTTGGATAAATTATTTAACCTCTGTGAATCTCACTTATCATATCTACTGTTCCAGTAGAACACAGTAATAGCTCATCAGGTTCAAAATTTGCATTTTCCTAATAGCTAGTGATGTTGAACATCTTTTCATGGACTTCTTTGTTGTCCATATCCTCTTTGATAAGATGTCTGTTCACGTTTATAGTCTATTTTCTTGTCAGATGATTTGTTTTTTACTGAGTTTTAAGAGTTCTTTATACATTCTAAATAAGAGTCAGATATATCATTTACAAATATTTCCTCACTGTATGTAGCTTACCTTTTCTTCCTCTAACAGGGTCTTTTGCAAAGTAAAGGTTTTTAATTTTGATGAACCTCAACTTATTGATTTTTCTTTGTTTTGCTTTTATGGATTGTGTTTTGGGTGCCATGCTTAAGAACTCTTCACCAAGCCCCATATCCCACACATCTTTTTCTTATTTCATTTCTAAACAGTTTATAGTTGTATGGTTTACTTTAAAAACTGATCTATGTTTTACTTTAAAAGCTTCATCTGTATTTACAGTTGCTTCCTATCGCATTACCACCTGACCTCTGTCTTCTGTCAGATAAGTGTGGCACTAGATTCTCATAGGAGTGTGAACCCTATTGTGAACTGCGCAAGCAAGAAATCTAAGTTGCATGCTTCTTATGAGAATCTAATACCTGATGATCTGAGGTGGAGCTGAGGTGGTGATGCTAGCACTGGGGAGTGGCTGCAAATACAGATTAACATTAGCAGTGAGGTTTGACTGCACAGAGACCATCATAAATCAATTGCTTGCAGACTCATATCAAAACCCTATCAGTGAGTGGTAAGTAAGTTGATGTACTTCAATTGTGCAACTGCATCTGGTGGCATAATTCTTATATAATTATGTATAATATATAATTATAATGTATAATTATTTAATTATATATGTTTTAGGTAGAAATACATTGACATTATATCTAATATAGCTGTACATTCTATTTCATTATATATTATATACAAATACATATTATTGTATATCTTTCATTATATGTTACAATGTAATAAAGTACACAATCAATGTAACATGCTTGAATCGTCCTGAAATCACCATCTTCCCCCCCAACCCCTGCCCATGGAAAAGTTGTCTTCTACAAAACCAGTCGCTGATGCCAAAAAAATTGGGGACCACTGGTTTAAGGTGTGAGATTTTGGTCTAGATTTGTTTGTTATTATAAAAATAAAAGTCTGTGGAGGAAAAAAAGAGAGGCTTCTTTTCTAAAAGCACAATCTGCAGATTGTTTCACTAGTGGTCTTCCGTACAAGTGTAAGTGTGCCTCTTGGAAGAACAAAAGGGAAGTTCTGACTTAAATGGGAGGTTCTCACCCTGGTTTTCAATCAGGTTCATTAATGCAAATAAAGGATTTAAACTTACTCAGTTCTGATTAGTCAAGATAGCTGAGACCTGATTGGGTGGGTTTCAAGCCCCAAATCAGAGGTCTGTGCCAGGTGTTTTCTTGGCCACTGAAGGGAGGGGGCGTTTCTGGCCAAAGTTCATCTTGGCACAGATAGGAACTGGGTTGGCTTGATCACAGAAAAGAGGTCTTATAGGACTTTTACTACAACCTCCTGAGAACACAAAGTAAGTGACTGGTCCCTTAGCTAGCTATGGTCACCTGGTTCTGTTTTAACTTTGAACACCTTAGTTACCCATGGGGAGTCTGTGTTGCCTGTTGGCCAGGGGCATACGTTAACATTATCAATATCCTTCTAACCCTTTTCCCAAAGGAAATAATTAGTGTCCCATTACTACTTTTTTAAAAAGTGGTTTCACCAGTTATACCTCTCTATTCTTTTTTTTTTTTTTTTTTGAGTTGGAGTCTCACTCTGTTGACCAGACTGGAGTGCGGTGGCCGGCCACCACAGCCTCGACCTGCTGGGCTCCGGCGATCCTTCCGCCTCAGCCTTCCAAGTAGCTGGAACTACAGGCGCGCGCTACTACGCCTGGCTCATTTTTGATTTATTGTAGAGATGAGGTCTCACCAAGTTGCCCAGGCGGGTCTCGAACCCTTGGGCTCAGGCAATCCACTCACCTCGGCCTCTGAAAGCGCTGGGATTACAGGCTGAGCCACCGAGCCCAGCCATACCTCTCAATTCTTGCACATCAACTTTAGAATATTCCATTTTATTTTGTTGAGATGTGATTTACATAGCATAAGATTCATTCATTATAAGTGTACAATTCAGTGGATTTTAGTATATTTAGAGTTGTGTAACCATCGCCACAAATCTCATTTTAGAACATTTTTATCACTCTAAAAAGAAATCTTGTGGAATAAAAATTCCCTTGTGCCCATCTGCAGTCACTCCTCAATTTCACTCCCACCCTAGGCAACCACTAATCAACTTTCTGCCTCTCTAAATTTGCCTTTTCTACACTCTGAACATAAAAGGAGTGACACATTCTGATATGTGTTTTTTTGAGTCTAGTTTATTTCACCGAGCGTGTTTTTCAGGTCATCCACGTTGTAGCACATATCAGAACTCTGTTCCTTTTCATTGCTGAGTAGTATTCCATTGTATGGATATGCCCCATTTTGATTATCCACTCACTAGTTGACGGCATTTGAGTTGCTTCTACTTGTAAAACTATTATAAATAACGCTGCTGTGAACATTCATGTACAAGCTTTATGTGTAAATTCATTTTCGTGTCTCTTGAGTTGAGAAATGTTGCTAAGTTAAAAAGAAAAACCCAGTCAGATTTCTGTTGGAATCGCATTAAGTAAAAAGAATAATTAACATCTTTACAATATTGTCTTTCCATCCAGAAGGCATATTCCTGCATTTATTCACGTATTAGAACCCCCTTCCAATTCTGCTTACTTATATAAGCTCCTTGATAAATAGGATGCTGCCTAATATTTCTAATGTATTTTTGTATGCTCTCTCTTGCCCACCAATCCATTCACTGTCCTGTAGGTGTGTAACAGACACTGCCCAGTTACTTTCTTTGGTGTTAAGGATACAGTAGTGAGCGAGCAAGGTAACATAGCTTCTCTCATTGAGCTTGCTTTCTAACTGAATAAAGGAACGCTTTGTCTGAAATCTTAAAATAGGTGAAAAGTGGTAGAGGAGTGACAGTAGTTAGTGAATGAGAATGAAAAATGGAGAAACTAGTGGTCTAGGTAGAAGCTGGGGCCATCTTTCCAATCTGGAAGATCTATGAAATGCAAACCACACACACTTTTTTCCCACCAGCATGCACCTAAAGCTCTGTCCAACTCTTCAGGCCCACAGTACCGGGAAGAGGAGCTGTGACAAAGACGAGGTCTACGCTCTCTTTGCTAATGATAGGAAAGAAGGGAGATGAGGGAGTCACACTTCCAGAAACAAAATAAACTGCAGTCAAACCAATGAGACTTCCATTTGCAATCTCATCAGTTTGTAAGAGGCTGTAATGCCTGTGAATTCCTCCGGTGCATTATTTGCATTATGCAAGCTATTGGCTCATGAGATTGACAGCAAAATTCCAAAAAAATGTTGCTGCCTTGTTTGGAGGATGCAGGAAGGTGGTAGCCAGGAAAAATTCCACAGAGGAGAGTGGTGAGTCCCGAGAGAAAGGGAGAGCAGCCTACAAAGGCTGTGTGGGTATGGAAGGGGCCGGGACATAGGAAGAGCTTTACTCCAGAGGAACAGGGCTGAGCACCCTTCTGCCTAAGAATCCAACAAGAGTGGGGCCTGCAGGAAGGACTGCCTTGAAATCTCCTGGAGAGTTTGCAAAGGACTAGTCCCTCATCATCCATTTACCTCACACTTAGACACTGTGATGCAAAAGTTAGATAATCTATAGTATGGACACGACTGACACACACTGAAGACAGAAATATTGTAGGGGTGTTGGAGTTAGATGTGAGTATATCACCTGGTTTATGTAGAAAAATATTTCTTAAAGTGTTTCTACAAAAATAGACTAAAAATTGGGTTAAACTCTCTTTGTCTTAAAACAATACAGGCTCCTGGGTACCTGTCCCTCTGTGGATAATGAGATCTTGAATGCAAAAAACTAGTTGAGGAATTCCCCTGGTGAGTCTGAGCTTCTGGGAGTTCACTAACGATCAGGAGAAGGGAATAAACAATACCCTAATGAATGGTGAGACAAAATGAAGGAGGTATCATAGACACCCGTAAGCACAAAGAAATGATAGCAGAAGGTTTTCTTGGATGAAGAAAATGCACTAGGAAAAAACAAATGACATCCAGCTGGGAAAAGATGCCAACTAATACCTCTGGGGTATTGTCCAGAGAAACAAGGTAGTTAATGAACTAAATAAGCCTGAAAATCCATGTTGCTGAAAGAGGCCAGAAGGAACAGAGAGTAAGAAAGCATGAAGGTGTTTGCAGTGTGATTGCAGAGGTCAATATGTTAAGTGGCAAAAACAAAAATAATGGCCAAAGACAGAGATTAATAGTTATCTAATCATTATGATAGTTAAGATCATGTTTTAAATTATGTTTTTGAGAAATATTGGTGTTTCATAACTAGGTCAAGATGTCCCGTGGCTCAGATAGAATGATTGTGTTCCTTCCCAATTTTTAGGAAAAATAATGTTATCAGACAAAGGTTCATAGTTTTAAGGTTTTCTTCCATAAGTGTTCCTTATATATTTGATATTTACTCTATTTCTATGTAAGAATCTAATGTAACATGGCTGGTAATTCAATCCAAAAGCACACATAAATTTATTTTAAGTTTGGTATCTCACAATGTTCCAAGAAGTATTCAGAGATTTCCAAATGTCTCACTTCCTGAAAAGGTTTGAGAATCACTAATCCAAATGATGGCCAAGGTCCAGAACAGTGCAAACCCAAATCCAGCAGCTTTTCTGTGTTTTGGAACATGGTAATTTTACTATGTTTGTATAAACTGATGTTTCAGATTATATAAGAGAAACAGAAAAAGTGACCTAATGGCCTATCCCTAGTTTCCACAGATTTAAGTGAGAATATGAGGAATTGAAAAACAATAAGGAATGTTAAACAGTATCTAATACTTTATTTTAACCACATCATTTAATACCAACTATTCAACATTATGCATCATTTAAATAGTGCATTAATATGTATTGCGTCCAACAGGTTATGCAATATGCCCTTGAGATTTTTATGACTGCAAAAGCAAAGAGGGAATGAAATTATCCAGTTTGACTTTCTACATCCTTTAGATGAATACATTTTCAAGTCTACACCTCACCTGTGAGGTGAAGTAATCACCCAGAGAAAGGTTCAAAAACCATTGCTTTGACATGGCTTAAAACCTGTTTTGCTTAGATACAGTAACCAGTTGATATTTTGATATCTCCACTTGCCAGGAGAGATGGGAACAGAAAAATTAGAGAATCAGCTTCATAGATGAAGACCTGAAGTCTTGTAATTTCCTTAGAGTTGAGAAGCATGGCCCCTGACCCCAGCCCAGCCAGCTTTTCTCACCTGTGTCTTTGGCTTTGACAAGCTGCTGGAGTAATTCCTTTACTGCTTACAAAACGGAAGCTGCAGAAATTCTCTGAGTTCTCACATTTCTAGAACAAGGCATTAAACAGATCTATGTTCTGATGAGTAAGCTCTTGAGGTGACTACTGCAAATTATGACCTTTTCTGATCCTCCTCCCTTGGGTTGTGAATTCTTAGTTTTGAATATATCTGGAAAAACACTTTATTTCCTTGACCAAAAAAACAAAAAACAAAGTGGAGTTATAACACTCATTGGTATCAACTTTTCAGAAAGTATCATTTTTCTATTATTGCGTTAATGTTAATGTCACCAAAAGTCAGATGCTATATGTGATTGGGAGCTGTAAATTCTTAATTCATTCTCTCTAAAGCTTTCATTAGTCAAACCCTGATGCTTGTGGGGAGTGGCTTTGAAAAATAACAAAACTGAAGAATATTTTAATACAGCATCTCTGATTTTTCTTCATATTATTTCTCAGTATACCACACCAATATTCTGCTTTTATAGAAAGCTATGTAATCACTTTGTTTTGCCTGTCAAAAGTGATGTTGGTATCTTTCTTGCTAGAAAAGAAATATTTGTGATGTTTTTCCAGTGTAATGATACTTCAATTTTCTTTGTCATGAAGAAGCCAACTCAGTTTGTCAGCAAGATTTTATAAAAATTCAAAACTAAATTTAGTGTGAAAAATGTGTGCATTTTTCCTGATGAAAATACACATCTATGTGTGTGTGTACACATACACACACACACACACACACACACACACACACACACACACGGTACCAAAAATGTGTAATACATATTTTAAGAAAGGAAAAAGCTATTAAAATTGTAATATTCAATATATACCAATAACAAAAGAGGAATACAGCTCATGCTTGATTTCTGCAATTACAAGAGGTGCTCAAAGTGGTTGCCATCAGCGTACAGACATTTCTGATTATGGCAAACATCTCTTAACATTGCTTAAAATGTGCATACATTTTTCAGCACCGCTAGTGTGTGTGTGTGTGTGTGTGCGTGTGTGTGTGTGTGTGTGTGTGTGTATTTATATACATATGTATACATATAAAACTTTAAGCCCACTTAAGTCATTTAACATACCTTTTTATAGTTCTGATAAGACTAGAAGCGTGTCATTGGGTAAAAACATGTAATCAATGCTGATTTACTGATTTTATTTGTTAGACATATATATGCTTTGTGATGATAGTCTGGGTGAGAGCAGCTTTCTCTTTTGCTATGATTCTATATTTATACCCCCAAAGCATATAAACATACTACAGATGTTGCCATGGGGTCATCTGAAAGATGTGTGAAAAAAATAATTGAGTGGCATGTGTCAAATGTGAAATTTAATTCCTCACTGTGACCCTTTGCCTCCTTAAACATTAAGATTCTATAGTCATGTGTTCAATAACTCAGCAGTGGGGATTCCAAAACATTGGGAGGGTACCAGAGACCTGTACCCTGGATTCCTAAATGGTGGGACTCACATGATGGTCCCAATGGCATAGGTGTGAGATTTAAGGAAACCTAAGCCTATTCAAAACACAATTACTCTTGGAGTGGGAGGCTCAGAGTGAGAGTGGAGACCAGGAAGTCACCGCAGCCTGGAAATACAAAACATGATGAAGAACCTTCATGTGTCTGTTGGATCTGACCCAAACTTCATAGGGAGTTTTTGCCCTCCATTGCATCTCCAGAATGCAATGCAAAGCCTGACAGGTAACCAGCACTCTAAATATCCACAACCATCATCACACCTACCGCTAACTCCTAAATAATGCTTTACAGGCTGCAATGTCTGTACTCACAATATCTACCATAGCAGTGCCATGATTTCTGTACAGAACAGACTTAGAGATAGCGATATAATGGGATGGAGAACATGCACATAGCAAGTACTCCGTTTTCCCTTCTCTCTGTTCATCTGGGGTACTCTGTAGGAACAGTGGAGATGATAAAGGACCAGAGTGCTCCTTCCCCACAACTACTTGATGTTGCCACTGATGATCTCATCTCTTCCTCACAAACTGCCTTGGAAAAAAAAGTTATGTCACCTTTCATAGACAATACAGCTATATGCAGAGACTTAAGTAACTTGCTCAATATCAAAAGGCTAGAACAAAACCCAAAGAATAAATCCAAAGGTAGAGTAAATTTGATCTTCTAGAGAATTCAAACCCCAAATTCACGAAGCCTGCTTCCCGAACAGATGCACAAACCTGCAAAAGCCACCAACTTTAACTTTCCTTTTCTATTTGAGCTCAAAAACATGCTGCTGCTCTATGTAAAAACATACATCTGGCCACAGATATCATGCATGTCCAAGTTCACCATTTGAAATACATATATAAAAGCAAAATAGTCTGTCTGTCTCTCTTTCTCTCTCTCTCTCCCCTCCTCCCTTCCCCTCCCCTCCCCTCTCTTTCACACCCCTACATACCCCCCCACACCAAGCTTAAGGCATCAAAGATGGCGATCGTATAAATTCTGTCACCTTATCCCTAAAATGCCTGGACTAGAGCAGTGTTCTCAAAGTTTAATGTACACACAAATCACCTGATCATCTTGTGAAAATGTAGATTCTGAATCAGCAGGCTCGAGGTGGAGCCTGTACATTTCTAGCCAGCTCCCAGGTGACACCAAGGGCCACACTTCGAGGAGAGGGCTAGGGTACCTTAAGGTACCTTCCTGCTCTGAGTTTCTTACTGTCTCTGTTAATGGCATGCTTGGTCACCTACCATCTGGGCCATCATGTCTTCCCTGACACATCGTGTGGTCCTGTACACCTATCAGAGAGGTTATGTCCAGATCATTACTGCTCACATGCCCAATCCTGTCACTTCACTCCATTTACCCAACCAAATCCATGCCAGGTCAAGCAGGAGAGTTTAGATCCATGAAATTCTCTACCTAGCCTTCCCTCACAATGATCTTTTCTTTTTTTCCCCCTAAAGTGCTCTGATGAATCTTACTAGATTACACACTAATAAGACAATGTCCTCTAATTATTTTCTTTTCCCAGGAATGCTTTCAAATGACTGTCTCCTTTTCAACTTTCAGTCCTCAGTGGAACGGCACTCCTTGGTGTAGCATTCCTTAAATGCCAAATCTAAATTTTTCTCTCTTGCTGCCCCCTCTGGCCAGTCACAGCACCCTCTTTTAATTTCTTGTTAACACTCATGAAGATTTGAAATGTACACTTGCCTGTCTACTTAGTGTATTACCTGTCCCCTCTTCACCCAGACAGAGGGACTTTGATTGTACAGTTCACCACCACTCTATCCCCAGTGCCTACAATGATAACTATAGCAGCAGGTATTCAGTAAATATTTGTTGAGTGAATAACGCAGGAATCACGGTGCAGGGCACACCAGAGGTGTTTAAGAAAATGCTTATTGAATGAGTCAGAGCTCTGTTACCCAAGTAGTAATCTTGGAATCCTATTTTTCTTTACTTTTGAAAACTAGTTATTTGTCTGTATATTTCCTTTTTCCTGCTGTGCACGCACTGCCGCTCACATCACAATTAATTCTGAAAGGAGATCAGTCATGTGAGCTACTATTAACTCTCAGTAGGATAAGTCATCTCTCCATAGTACTTGTAGATTATACAAAATACTGTGTTGACATTTAGAATATGTTTGGGGAACACAGGGCAAATTTAGCTTTGGGTCTCTTCTTGGCTGTTCCATTGATGGAGCCCTCCCTGCAAAGCCCTTACCAAGTTCAGCTTTGATCTGCTTTCAGGTCTGCCAACACTCAAGTTTCTCACCTCAGACCTCAATTATTTTGTAAGCCACAGAATCCAGCTTTGATGGTGTACATGGAAAACAGTAGAAAATTCAGGCTACTGAGGAAAACTGAATGTACAAAAATGAACATATTTATTAGAAACAACAACCCCTAGTAGGTCTCTCATTGACAGCATGGTTATTTATAATATTACAAACGAATGGGACTGAAGACAGAAATGGAACCCGTCACTGCCACATGCTATTGACCTGGAATGGAGGCAGAAGACCTTGCCTGGTGTGTTGTGAGGAAGGCGTTTCAGATTTTGCATCATTTCTTTTGGTGGTTCTCTGTGGTGGAAGCATTTGGGCTTGAACCTCTTTGCTGCCTCCCAGAAACACAGGAACGAGTTTGCTTATGACCTTGACACTAGCATGAGTGTATCCTTGGTTTCAAAACTGAAGTTCTTGAAAGTAAGCTAAGTTCTCTCTCTTCAGAGGTTCATTTGTGGGGCCCTGGGGATTGGCAACAGAGGCAAGTACCTGTCCCTATACCACTGCAATGTTCCAGAGGAAGGCCTAGAAAAAGCAGACCGTGCAACTGCTAACTATGAGAAACCCTAGGGCCAAGTGCAGCCCAGCTTGGAAATGCCAGTCTTGAGTTTCGAAATTCTGCTGCTCCGTCCAGGCTTTGCTTGGTGCTTTATTTTTGTCTATTCTGTTCCAAAAGAAATCAAATGAGGCTTTAATCCACTGTTGCATTTCATGTTTTCTATCTTATCAGGCTGTTTTGTCCTTTGCACATGCTGTGAAAACACTATGAGGTCACCAAGGTACATTGTGTGAGGTTGCTGATAAAGTATAATATGGCCAGGTAAATCTGAATTTCAGATAAACAACGAATGGTTTTTGAGTGAAAGTAGATCCCATGCAATATATATATATATGTATATATATACATATATATATATATATAT
>NW_006991408.1:160291-164291 GCF_000164805.1 Carlito syrichta | reverse complement strand
TTGAGTTGGAGTCTCACTGGGTCGCCCGGTCGGAGTACAGTGGCATGTTCACAGCATACCCTAGTGTCTACCTGCTGGGCTCTGGTGATCCTACCACCTCAGCCTTCCAAGTAGCTGGAACCACAGGCGTGCGCTACCATGCTTGACTAATTTTTGATTTATTGCAGAGACGAGGTCTCGCCAAGTTGCCCAGGCTGGTCTCGAACCCGTGGGCTCAGGTAATCCAATTGCTTCAGCCTCCCAAAGTGCTGGGATTACAGGTTGAGCCACCAAGGCCAGCAGCAATATTTTCATTTGCTAAATATAGTGATCTAGTTGTATGCTTAGTTTATTGTTTTTCTTTGCCATGCTTTTTTGTCATTTTGTTTTTTATTGGTGGGAGTATGAAAAGAGTGAAGAAGGAATAAAGAGAAAGAATGAGAGATTTTGTGCCCTGTTTTCAAGCTGGGGATGATGCTTTCTGTCTTTCTATGTAGAGATGTCACACAAAGACTTGAGAATCCTTTCTGTGAAACCCTCAAACTTCTGGCCTAATGAATGTTCTCTGAGTTGCGCTTCTGCAAATATCTAACTTGACTATAGAGTGACAGAAGTTTGAAATCAGGGTCCTTGAGCAAACTGAAATTAGAAGGCCCTGGTTAATTGCAAAATGAGCAAAGTAGCAATGGAGAAAGTGTTTTCACCCTCCTAGAGAGCAAGTTTTCTGGGGTAGCATTGGGCTTATGTCATGTACGTAGGGATAATTCAGTCACAACACACTCTGCAACCCTACTTGAGAGATATTAAGTGCAGATGCAGTTCCACATAGATGCTGGTAAATATGAATGGAACAGGAGAGTGAGACTAGCAAGCTGGGAGATGTTGCTCACCTAACTTAAGTAGTTGGTGAGTAGAGGAGACAAACTGCTTCCAGAACACCAAGCTACCTGTTTCAGCAGGCTGAACAATCTGTGAGAACAAGGTGGGTGCAGAGGCAGGAGTTACTGAGCTGTTGCTATAAGCAGACTCCCCTTCATGGACACATTCCTGAAGACCAAGAGAGAGGGGCCTGAGTATGCCCATGACAGGCCACCGTCTTCCCCTGAGCATCCCTGGGAGCACAGGCAGGCAAACCAGGCCAGGTTGATGAAATGATCAGGGAAGTAAATGAGTTGTGAATAAATGATGAAATTGAATAAATTATACAAGGATTCTTTTAGGAAAGAACAAATGAAAGGGTACAGGTCAGAATTTAATCCAACTAAATGAAGCTAATCTTTTTCCTCTCCTCTTTTTTCCCCCAAGGCCTTTATTACACTACCTGCTACATGTTCAGAATGTTGTGCTAAGCTTCCAAATCTGAAGGCACTAGTAAATTATTATGATTAGGTATCCTTAGTCCTTCAGTCACCAGCAGGTGAAAGTGGGGTCCCACAATCACAGAACTCCTCCAAACCGAAAAGGCCCATGAAATGGGAAGAAGGACGGTAACTCCAACGGGCCAAGAGGATCATTGCTCTTTTATAAATATCTCTATATAACCTGAAAAGCCCTGGGAATGTGTGTTGATTCTGTATTACAGAGGGGATAAAGAACTCTACTGGAAGCAGATGTGATCTGTTTGATTTCCTCTGATACCATGAGCTAAAAACAGAGAAAATTACCGAACATGGTAACATTCAGGTTAAATAGAACAGTTCAAAGGTCTGGAGAGCTCAGCTTGGAAGACACATTTTGAGTAATAAACCATAAATTTTGTTGCAGTCATCAATGTAAGAAAAACGAGCTATGTCCCAAGTCCCTTTGTCTAGAAAAGGATTCTTTTCTTCTCCAAATCCCTCAAATGAGTTTTAAACGTGCAAATGGCTATAATTTACACAGAAACTTGAAACTATTAACAGTTCAATCCTAAAGAAGTTCTGCAATATTATTCCTGTTTATACATTCCAGCAAGCAGAGGATAGAAGTTGCCACCTAACCCCTACCAGCCAGCTATGTAATAAAAGGAGACCCAGGCCCAATCTTCGTACATAGTATCAGGTTATTACGGAAATTCAAGAGATCTGGAAGTTGAGTCAAAAAGGCTTTAAAAAATAACAACTAGACCTAGAAATGTCTCCTTTGCAGTCATTTCTCTAAAAGGACACAATCCAATGTGGAATTTAAAATTTCCCCTTTATCATGGCTTGTTTTCTAATATACTGAATCTGAGCAGGAATAGACAGGGGGATGGAGGTGGGTTCTTAACACCCTGATCATAAACCAGATTCCTTATTTGACTGTAAAGAGTGACAGAGGTCACCTTTCCAACAGGCGACTGCAGGGTTGTCCCTTAGGGGACATTTCTCCTGGCTCTCCTCCCATCCCCACCTCATAGTCAGTGTCCACATTTATATCAGGGGACCTGTACATTTTTTGTCTTTATTGTTCTATTTCAAAAGTGTATGCTGTAGGTTTAAGCACAAGTGAACGCTGTGTGTGTGGAGAAAAACCTTGCCACTGGAACCGTGGACATCAGAGCCTTCCTGGACAGGTTCTGTGTACCCCTAAGCAGCAAAACTCAGAATATACAACACCCACCACCGCCGCCGCCAAAATATTTCTGTTTGGATCCCAAAGTTCAGACAGCACTTGGTTCGTCTGCTCTTCTGTTGCTTTCTTCCTGAATCCTGGCTGCCTCGTTTCAATAGATAATTGAAATCTTTCTCACTTTCTCAATACTCCTTGGGGAAATTCCACTTTGAAATTCTCTTTTCCCTGTCATTTTTACTTTACAGTTGAGAGGACAGGGATGAGCTGGGAAACAGGACACCTCTCTCTCTCTCTCTCTCTCTCTCTCTCTCTGTCTTTCTCTTTCTCTCTCTCTCTCTCCCTCCCTCTCTCTCTCTCTCTCTCTCTGTCTTTCTCTCTCTCTCTCTCTCTCTCTGCCCCCCCTCCCCTTCTCTCTTTTATAAATGACGTAGGGAGTGTGGACATCCTCTCTACCCCCACCTCCCTTCTGATTCTAACCCTGATTCCTGGAGAATCGTATTTTTCCTTTTAACGCTTGCTGATTACCGCACCGGGCAGGAGCAGGCGGGGGTTGCCCCAGGAAGAGAGCCTTGGAGCGGATGCTCATCTCCGACGAGCCCCAGCGGCCCGCGTCCGGGGGAGACGGGAGGTCCCGAGGAGACGGGTCACAAAGCCCGGCTTGGCTGGAGCGCGAGGGCTTCGGACAGAGGCGTCCGCGCGTCCCGCGGCGCGCCCGGCTGCGCCCGGGCCCCGAGTTCGCTGGGGGACAACTTACTGTGCTCGCCGGGCGTCCACACTGCAAACTCCCAAGTGGGAGGGGGAAAACAGCCGGGGCTGTGTCGTGCCGAAGAGTAGAGGCAACAAAAGAAGAGAGAGGAGAGGAGGGAGAAGACGGGGCGCCAGCCCCTTGCTCCCCTAGGGGCGCCCCTCGGATGCTGGTGGGGAGCAGCTCCGCGAGCGCCCGGTCCTTCCTGGGGCCCTCTCCGGCCCGCTGCTCAGACAGGTAGTTGGAAGGATCAGGAACAAAGCTGCCAGCGAAGCCGGCTGCGGTCCCGGGACGCCGGGGGGCAGGGCGGGCCTATTTCTGAAAATACGTTTGCCCGAAAACCGTAATGTGACATGTATTTTTAAATTTAATGACCTACATAATTATATGATCTACGTATAAATATAATTTTATGTATTTGCTTTAAAAATCAAAGTTCTAGAACACAGAGATTTAGACAGATCCATGGGCTACACCTATGTGTTTTAATCTTTTATTCTAGTTCTCTGCTTGCATTATAGTTGAAATAATCTTCATAATAATTACTATGATTTATTTGAATGACTACTATGTGCTGCCTATATAATATACATTTTTCTTTAAGTAACCTTTAAAAACCCTAGAAAATAAGTAGTACTTACTTCATATTTAAGTGTGACTTAACAAGTAACACACCTTATTAAATGGTTTGGCAGATTTCTTCTTGAATTACACCGTGAATTCTTTGCCCATATCACCTATTTT
>NW_006991408.1:156487-159748 GCF_000164805.1 Carlito syrichta | reverse complement strand
GAGGGCCGGGGTTGGGTGCCAGGCACTGCACGGCGCTCCCCGCCCGTGGGCGCGGAGCCTCAGACGCCGAGTGGGGCTTCATCCATCGCGAGCGGAGAACTTGAGTGTCTCTCTTGGAAGCGGTTGTATTTTTAGACATCCCTCCTTTGCTTCCCCCATCCTCCATTCCTTAGCCACGGCAAGACCAGCGCCAGGCAGTCGATTGCGAGGGCAGCCAGCCCCGGCCGCTAAGTTTGTTTTCTTTCGTGAGGTGCGAGGAGAGCCTCAGAGGTGGGTCTTGCGTGGCATCTGACCTCTGTCAGGGTTTCGTGTCAGAGGGCGATCCATCGAAAAGGAGCACAGCCTTCAGTCGAGCCGAAGGAATAATAAACCGGGGAGTTAATCACTAGCGATTAAACTAATTTTAAAGAGCTTCTGCCAACGATTGTTGAAATTCGTCCTCACCTTCCTTACGTTCTACCGGAGCCAAAGCTGCCTTGCTGAGAAGAAACACAAGTGAATGCCCTGCCTCCCCCAAGGAACCCAGCTTCCCGGGGCACCTGACCAGTGCCCAACAAAACACTGGCCCTTCTCTCGTGGGAGAGCCGCTCTGCCACCTGAGTCTGGGTTTGCTTCTAAAATGTCCTTAAAGCCCTTTTAAGATAAGCACAGACCTCTAGACTATTTAAGACGCTGGAGTCTGGGGATCACGTAAAACAATAGTCTCTATATTACAAATACATAAGTAAATGTGCTTTTGGGGGGCGTGATAGATGGACAGTAAGCTTTTTTTAAAAAAAAAATAACAATCTATACTTACTGGTACAGCTCCTCCTTATACCAAAATTTAAAAGGGTTGTAGATGTATTCTCTATACTGACCCCTTTCTAACCTACCTAGTGCTTCTCTTTACTGAAACCCAAGTAAGTTCCAAAGAGATATTGATTCACAAACATTGTAAAGAGCTGATTACCATTTGCATCCACCGATGGAGAAAAGACCCTGCTTATGTTGGTATAATGGAGGGAACCCAAGGGCCAACGCTTTTCACCCAAGTATAAATTAAAAACAGCATTCTACCTTGGTAGTCTCACATTTTCAAAGGATAATTTATTTTTTAAAAAAACATGAATTATCTTATAAAGGATAAAATACCAAAAGGCTTGTGAGTGATATCTCAGTCTTTCAGTTTATACAATGCCCTTAATTTTAGCATCTCTATTATAGGAGGGAACACAACCAATGGAACAGAAAATGTTTTACTCCGGGGATACAGCAGGACTGAAATGTTTAGAAGCTGCTGAATAACCACAGATACGCATTTGTGAATTTACCTACCCAGGCTTTATTACAAACAACCAAATAGACTTCCTAAAGACAGTCCATTGATTGTTGTCCCCCCTCCCTTCCTAAAAATGACCTCATGAGAAAAGGATGAAAGAAACAGGGTTGGCTTGGGGGGAAATGTCATCCTACAAATCATCATTATTATGTAGACTGCTTTACCTAGTTAATTGCCTACTCATTTGAATACTGGGATTCTGTAGAGTGCTCTTGGCACATTAATAAAGGGTCAGAAAGCTATTATGGCAGAGTGTTTCATTTTTTTTAATATTGTAATTTTCCCACATGAGAAAAAGATCTGTCTCTTGGAGATTTCAGGAGACTTCTCAAATCCCCTGATGAAATCTAGCACATGATACCTTTAAGGGAGTTCCTCTGAGGGAAGAGAGAAGGCCAGAAGGAAGAGCTCAGTTACATAACCAGTTACCTAAAACTAAATATTCCACCCCAAGAAGCTGTCCAGATGTTGCAGAGTAGAGAGGAGAAGGCCATGAGAGGAATCTGCTTGCCGTTAGCTGTAGGAACAGGAATAGGTGGGAGACAACTTAGTGAAGGGATTTATTGTCAGAGTATTGCAATATCTCTGTGTTTTCCAAGCAATGAACTCTCTGTTAATTATCTGAAGTAAATAAACTCTGCCTGCCAGTATTGCCCTTTCATTTTATTCCTTGGTCTTTGTCTAACAGTAACTTTCTCGATTGTTTTAGTGACTTTGGGCCCCACGGTTACAGATTCCTCAGTTTAGAGACCTGAAACTCCTGAGGCAGCTCCCTTGGGAGATCTTCCTATTCCAGTGAACCAAGAGAAAGTCTCTTACCAGGAACGTCCTCAACCACTACTCTGAGCCCCCACGCTTAGTTTGTACTGATGGTTGGAACTCCACTGACTGCCAGCCAGGAGAATTTGAAATGAGCCATTACCTGGGAAGTGCGTGGGAGGGATGGCCTGGGGGGGAAGTGGGGGGGGAGGAGAAGAGGCATTCCTCTCAGATTCCTGTATCACCACTTCTCAGTTACCGCAACATGTCCCTTCTCTAATATCTACCCCAACCCACTACACGGCCTTCGGTTAGTGGGTAGAGGCCCTGGGGATGGGGGACACACAGAGAGTGGGATTTGGGAGCAGGGCAATTGCAGTGCGTGGGATGGTGCTGCAGCCAAGCCTACACCCTCTGACTGTCTTCCTCTGCTTTGCAGCAGGAGGTGGCAGAGGAGCTAGTGGGCAGTTGGCGCCTCCTCTGCACAAGCCTCCACCCCAGAGGCCAGTCCCGCACTCCACGAGTTCGCCATGATCGCCACCGGCGGCCTGCTGAGGATTTCCGCCAGAAAGCAGGATCCCCTCCGCCCCCCCAGCCAGATCCCCAAGCGCAAGCGGAAAACCAAGAAGAGGCGCAAGAACGACGTGGTGGTGGTGAAAGGCAAGCTGAAGCTGTGCTCCATCTCGGGGCTCATCGCCCTTTGCGGGATCCTGGTGCTGCTGGTGGGCATAGCCATGGCGGTGGTGGGCTACTGGCCCAAGGCCCACGGGGCCAACAGGGAAGGCGGTAAGCAGCCGCCGCCCGCGGGCAGCAGCCACCGCGTCCCGGCCACGGCCCACAGCACTCCCAGTGGCAGCAAGAACCGGTCCGGGAGCCATCCGGGGACCCCAGGGGGTGGCAACTCCAGTTCCGGGAGCGCCCCCGGGAGCACGCCTCCAGCGCGGCCCGCCGCCCCCTCCTCCTCCTCCTCCTCCTCCACGTCGGTGGGCTTCTTCTTCCGCGTCTTCTCTGGCTACCTGCACTCCGACAAGCTCAAGGTCTTCGGGCCCCTCATCATGGGCATCGGCATCTTCCTCTTCATCTGCGCCAACGCGGTGCTCCACGAGAACCGGGACAAGAAGACCAAGATCATCAACCTGCGGGACCTCTACTCCACCGTCATCGACGTGCACAGCCTCCGC
>NW_006991408.1:108207-155708 GCF_000164805.1 Carlito syrichta | reverse complement strand
CAGCACCAGCGGGCTCCCAGACTACCGGGCGCCGCTGTGCCCCGAGCCCCCGTCCTCCCCGGGCAGCGCGCCCCTGGACTCCAGCCTTCCGGCCAAAGCTGCCTCCCCGTCGTCACCGCCTCTGAGGCCGGACGGCTCGCCGCCCGGCAGGCGGCACTCGGGGAGCTCCCAGTCGGATGACCCGTCCAGCAGCAACAAGGGCTACACCCCCCTGCGGGAGGCTGGCACCTCCTCGGAGTCCGTGGTGGACGCGGCAGCCGGTCAAGGGCGAGACTGCGAGGCCGCCGCGGCCCCGGGCGGGGAGCAGAGC
The DNA here is from genome assembly GCF_000164805.1 of Carlito syrichta. Lineage (NCBI taxonomy): Eukaryota > Metazoa > Chordata > Mammalia > Primates > Tarsiidae > Carlito > Carlito syrichta. Next base: position 155,398 of record NW_006991408.1, on the reverse strand, counting down.
CCCCCGGAGGGGGCCAGCCCGGAGCCGCCCACGCCCACGACTGAGCAGCCGCAGCCCGTGCAGAGGCAGTTTACAAACAAGGAGAAACTCTTCATGATTTCCCGGTCTCGTGCCGTGGGGGCAGAGGAAGGAGAACTGGAAAGCAGTGGCATTTAGGGAAAGAGGGGGCGAGGGCAAAAGAGGAGAGAGAATGGGAGGAATGCCCACTCGAATCAGTGTGTTAGCAGGTCCCTGTTTCCCTTGCGGACCGATCTGAGGGCATCATTCAATATCCAAAGAGCTGCAGAATGTTATCCTTGAATTGCGTTCACAAGATTCCTGTAGATAACTCCGAGCAATTTTTTTTTTAAAAAGCAAACTAGTCTTTTTATGTCCGATGGTGATTGTATGTTCCATGAAAACCAAATGTATTAAAAGGTCAGCAATCTAGTTCAGTAGATAAAATTCTCTTGATTTTCTTAGGATCAAAATAATATATTTTTGACAGTAACGGCACTTTACTCCAACTTTTTTTTAAGTCCCTAATTTCCCTAACCCCTGTACTCTGCTGCTGGTTTTGTCCATAGCTGCTTGTGAATGACAAGCTTTTTATCTCCCTCCCTTTGCGGAGCATAGAAGGGTTTGACTCAGTTCTTTTAGAATTGATGTTACTAAATGAAGTCAAGGCCAAAAGCATGGGTCATTCAGGAAAGAGCACTTTCCTTGCCCCACCCCACTCCACTCACCCAACTGTCCAAAGGCCTCTTTGGTTTTTAAAAGGGCTTATGCCTTTTGCTACTAGGATATGTGGTGGAGACTGGAGTGGGCCAGGAGGTAGATGGACTGTTAAACGCGGAAGTTCACAATATCAAGTACGCCATGCTTTATTGAGTATTATCACACTTGTATTGAAATAGCATTCATATTTAAAGTCTTTTTTAAATAAAAAGTTTCCAAACCAACAGTTAAATATAATATCGCCTCATTTTGCCTTGGAGCTAATTCATCTGGTACCTCTAAAATATTTTGCTAGGACACGTAGTTATCTTCCCCCAAAGTACACGGCACCGTCATCAGGCAATCCATTTCCAGTATAATTTTTAGCTTAAAATATAGGGTAATATTTAGCATATTGGAGTTCTCTTTCAAGTAGAATGAAGCATTCAAGAAATAGTAATTTTCTATAATGTTTCTGTCTTATCTCAAAGTATTAATTTACAGAGCACCAGGCTTAATATTCCCTCCCCATTCTCCTGTGTCTCACTATTTGGTTTTGAATTTAAGCCCATGGTCTTGAATCAGTGGCTTACACAGGCAAATGGTAATGCTTTAATAATCTGGTAGATTGTTTTCATTTGACGTTGAAAGTCTTTTTTTCGACTAGAAAACATACTTTATTTAAAAAGTAAATTAGACAGCCGGGCTCGGTGGCTCAGCCTGTAATCCCGTGCCTTTGGGAGGCTGAGGTGAGTGGATTGCTTGAGCCCGCGGGTTTGAGACCCGCCTGGGCAGCGAGACCTCATCTCTACAATAAATCAAAAAGTCAGCCGGGCGTGGTAGCGCGCGCCTGTAATTCCGGCTACTCGGAAGGCTGAGGCGGAAGGATTGCCGGAGCCCAGCAGGTCGAGGCTGCGGTGGCCGGGAGCGGCCACTGCACTCCAGTCTGGGCGACAGAGTGAGACTCCAACTCAAAAAAAAAAAAAAATGTAAATTAGAGAGAGAGAGAAAGAGGAGATTCACCTCCCCAAGGTAGGAGTGGGGGTCAAAGCCAGGAACCATAGCCCAGCCATAGCTCAAAGAGCACATGGCCACACCATAGTTTAGCAAGGCAAGCTATGGCCTGTTAGTTAATTTTTAAGAACAGGAGACAAGATGTGGTCATTGGTCCCTGTGGACGGGGCAACCAGTTCTGTGGAAAGAGTACAGATTCAGAAAAGAGGCTGGACCCCACCTCTGGACATCTGCTAGCTGTGTAGCCATGTACAAATCACAAACCCCGAGTCTCAGTATCCATGCTGTAAAATGAAGATAACTGGACATAACTTATGGAGCTATGAGGTGAATAGAGCAGGGTAGGGGTTCGGAGGAAGGGTTGTATATGAGAGAACCTAACAGAGTGTTTGACCCATCTAATAAATGGTGGATATTGTAGTTATTACCACCATTTATTATATTATGTTATCTGAATGCATAGTGTAGAAGAATGGAACTTTCCTTGACTTGAGCTCAAGGAAGTGTGACCTGCAATCTGGGATATTCACTTAGTCTGTGTAACCTTAGACAAATCATTTAATCCTTTGGATCTCTGGTGGATGCTACAATCTCCATGCTGTCCTTCAACTCTAAAAGCTTTGCTTAAATTCAGGGTATTGGTTTTGTCCTGGGTGTAATTCTATCATATTTGTACACACAACTTGGCAAAGAGTGAATATGCTTCATAAACCACCACTAGTGTAACATTCTGTGATAAATTTTAAAAGGTCCTCATTTATTCCTGGATTAGATCTGCATTAAGCTAATAACTCACTTTAAAACCATGGATTAGGCCAGGCATGGTGGCTCGCACCTATAATCCCAGCACTTTGGGAGGCCAAGACAGGCAGATAGCTTGAGCCCAGGAACTTGAGAACAAACTGGGTAACGTGGTGAAATCTCATCTCTATAAAAAAAAATTTTTTTAAATAAAAAAAATTAGCCGAGAGTGTGCCTGTAATCCCAGCTACTCAGAAGGCTGAAATGGAAGAATCATATGAGCCCAGAAGGTAGAAGCTGGCGTGAGCAGTGATTGGTCATTGTGATCATGTCACTGCACTCCAGCCTATGTAACAGAGTGAGAACCCAACTCCAAAAAAAAAAAAAGGTTGTGGATAAATATATTGGGCTCTTCTATATAGCAAATGGCAAAAGTGAGTTTCCACTAATAAGAGTGGCAAGCGCATGTAATGAGACCTCCAGGTAGTGTTAAATTTCAACAGTCCCATTGCTTTATCACACTTCCAAAATAAATGTCAATCTTCCCTAGGTTTTCTTCATTACCTTGCATACTGGATAATATATATACTGAGATAATTTATCATGTAAAAGGGAAAACAGGTCCTGGAGTTCTATAATGTTGTTTTCAGTCCTCAGAAAATGCACTGTAAATGCTAAATTTATCAAATGCTAAATGACATTTGGCAAATAAATTTATCCCTTACAAATTAAAAAAAATTCACTCTAACCAACTGACTAGACTTGATCTCACTGATTGCCTCACTATATTAATCAGATTTAATAAAAACTTGTACCTTGTATTGATCTTGTACACACAGACTCTCTGAAATTAAATAAATTAAGCAAACTAACTTAGTTCACTATTTAGTCATATCTACCTTAACCATTGGACTACTGAACTAGATTTTTTCTATCTAAAGACAATTTTACAAATCTTGGGAGGAACCTGGGGTTTCCTCAAACTTCAGAGGGAATCCTCTGCAATTATTAGTGTAGTAATTCACAGTCTTAACTCTCATAGGAGCTGAATCTGCAATAATAATGCTAATTTTTACTTGCTACTGACTGTGGATTAAGTACTGTTCTATGAGCTTTATACATATGATCTCAATGAATTCTCAAAGCAACTCTCTAGAAGTTGAATTGTTATCATCCCCACTTTATAGAGAAAGATGTTGAGGTCAGAACGATGGAGTCCTTCCCCGGAGTTCTCAACTGGCAAATGGTGGAGCCAGGATTTATATAGGGTTTGAGGACTAGATGGATGTGTCAGCAGATGCCGGACTGAAATTGGCATTTCTGGAGACCACAGAAACAATGCTTTCTACCTTCTTAGCTTCCTGTTATATCCTTTTCCAGAACCATTCTTAGAGAAATGCAGAGAAATGTTAGAATACACAGATTAAAAAACTGAAGTTTATAGGTCTTCACACTGACATAAACAAGTTTTTTTCCAAGTGACTTCTCAGGGCTTATAGGTGCCCAATCTATGGTATTTGAAGAGACCTTACAGATCATGAAATCCCCCACCTTTTATTTCCAAATGAGGTTGCTAAGACTTAGAATGATGGAACAATTTGTTCAGAGGCAAACAGCAATGGCAGGACTTAAACATAACTGCAACAATTGGTGTGATCATTTCCCCCTCCTACCCTTGAATTTCTATCATGTACTAACTGGGTGACCATGGGCAAGCTATGATCATATGACTGTTCTTTTTATTAATACAATAATTTTAGATTTAAAAATCTCAAGTGTAAGGCAACATAGCATGGTGGCTCAAAATGCGACTTGGAGAGTTATGTAACACTATAGCGGGGGTTTTGCATCTATTAAAGGGAGATGATAAATAGCATTGACTCATATAATTAATTATTTAAATGAGAACTAAATAAACTAATATACTTAAAGGACTTAGAACAATTCCTGGCACATAAAAAAATTCAGCAAATGTTAACTACTATTGTTAAGGCCAAATGCAGAAAAGTAATTAGTAGGCTGAATTTACTATTCAGTTTTTAGGGACAACCATAAACTTATTATACTGCAAAGTCTATAATTTAGGTATATTGGAAATAAAAATAAGACCTTAATAAAGAGGACTTATGCTGCTGCAGTGCCTCCTGATAGAACATAGAACTCTAACAAGCGCTAGATATATGCTTCTCGGGGTCCCACAATCATAATTTTACATGATGATGAATGAATGCTCAAATGGGCATATTTGACTGCATTTAGCCACAATTGTTCTATTTCCATATATTGAAGCTACTCTCATCAGGAAGAACAGGCAAACCCCTGGGGTCCCAGTCACTGTCTGTTAGAAAGTCCTCAAGTAAAGATAAGATGCTCTATTGATTTATTTAAATAGTCTAGACAAAGTTTTTTTCTATACTTAGTTTGCTCTTTAGTTATTTTGGGCTCCTTATAAAGATGCAGTTTTGAAATTTTCCTATGTGCCAGAGAACTTTAAAAAAACAACATATAAAATTAGTACAAAGTATATAAATTTGTATTTTGATAAGAATAGTATTTTTTCCCAAGATATAGCAATACATTTTTCAGTCAAACAATTTATAAATAAGAACTTCTTGTATAAGGGTCACAGTTTAAGGTTGATATCTTTCTCATTCATAATAAATAAAGAATAGGATTGATGTTTATGTAGTTTGTTTTCTGTAGATCCAATTTTTTAAATTTTTTATTTATTTTTTGTGGGCATGCTAAAAATCATTGGGTGAATATTTGAACTAAGTTTTTGATTGACCTACTCTGAAAAACATTCTATGGCTTTTTCCCCCCCAAGAGAAGTCATCTTTGAGTTTTGTTTTGTTTTTGTTTTCCCCCAGTGAAGGCTGGGTGTGGTGACTCACGCCTGTAATCTCAGTACTTTGAGAGGCCTAGGTGAGAGGATTGCCTGAGCTCAGGAGTTGGAGACCAGCCTGGGCAACTTGACAAGACTTCATCTCTATAATAACTCAAAAAATTAGCTGGGTGTAGTGGCACACCTCTGTAGTCCCAGCTACTTGGAAGGCTGAGGCAGAAGGATCGCCTGAGCCCAGTAAGTTGAGGTTGCAGTGAGCATGCCAGCCTGGGCGAAAGAGTAAGACTTTGACTCTCAAAAAAAAAAAAAAAAAAAAGGAATGATGAAATTAGCTCTTTCTTTTCTATTGAACCACCACAAGGGGGAAGTCCAGCTGTAGTGAAACAGCTACCTGCCACTCTCCAAAGACTTGAAGAGCTACTCATCATTTTCTGTGTGCCATGTGTTTATCTTTGATGTCAGAAAAGCCCTGGTGTAGTGTTGGGCCCATATGGGCTTGAATTGTGGTAGGAGTTATAAATGCCAGTCGTCTTGGGATTTAGCCTTCACCTCAGAGCCAGAGTGCTTTATTTAGTGTTTCTGCCATCTGAAAAGATGTTTTTATTTCATTGGAAATGGGCTCCCATCCCTTACCCCTTCAAGATTACCGGCTATGGTATGGTTCTGTGTGACAAACAACCATTGACTGATTTGTTGCGAAGATAACATATTGCAGGGCAAAAGACTAAAAAGGTAGTAGATTCACCTGGAATATCACAAAGCACATGCCTGTCTCAGTAAACTGTGCTTCTGATCTCACATCAAGGGAGGAGAGCAAAGGGCAGACCCGGGAGTAGAAGAGAAAAAGAATCTTGCAAAAAGAGAAAAAAAGATAAAATTAGGCTGGAGTCCCTAGGAAAACTTTTTGCTTCATAATAGAGCACTTGGTTACTCTTGTTTATAGACCACTTTCTATGTAACAAGTGTCTTAAAATGAAAGATTGCAATAACTTTTATCCTTAGCAATTATTATTTCAGTAAATTAGACATTAATTTGTCTAGCTTTCAATATTTAAGAAATGCAAAATAACATATTATTGACACAAACCTACCTGATACTAATAAATGCTAAACACCTAATAATGTTTAATAATTGAAAAAAAATGTATGGGCAAATTTACAAACAATTGCTGTTAAGTTGAGAGGTGAGCATCTTTAAACATATGTCTATACTTTCAAAGGAAGAAAATCCAAAAGTTGTTAGTGACTGGTTTAATTAGGGCAGTCAAGCAAACCAGGCCAGAGAACAACTTTGTCTCAGTGTATGACTTTTGCATTGCTTTTTAAAAAATGTGGACAAATGCTTTATTACTCCATATTTTATAGATATAACCTAAAAGAAAATAATTTCACCTGTAATAGTAAGTAGCTGTGACTCAAGCTGCTGCCCTCTTGATAAGATACATACACTGTTTTCAGATCAGTCCAGATATATTATAAACTGCATATCGTGAGTCTGTGCTAGGTGGAAAGGATAAAAACATGAGTGAGACATAATTTCTGACCACAGAATCTTGCCGTAGTATTGTTTCTGAGACAGGCACATAACCCATACTTTTAATACAGTGTAATTATTAAAACTAAGTTATGATATGGATCTTCAAGCTATGTCTTGAGGACTGTAGAAAATGGAGAACAGAGCCAGGTGTGGGGCCGGTAGTCCCAGCTATTCAGGAGGCTGAGGCAGGAGGATCACTTGAGCTGAGTCTGAGGCTGCACTTCATACCACAGCACTTCAACCTGGGCAACAGAGTGAGACTCTGTCTCAAAAAACAAACCAACAACAACAAAAGAGAAAATTATGTCAAATTGTCACAAAAAGGTAGGAAAGTTGTATCAACAAGTGGATCAGCATGAACTATTGCAGGAGGCAAAGTATGATTTACAAGCTAGATTTTCTTTAAAAAATTTTTTTTTAAGTTTTTTTTATTTTAAAGATGTGGAGTACAATTCAGCGTTAGGTATACAAACGTTGATTATGCAGATACTGCACTCCTCTAGCAGTTTCTCTCAACTGCCAATCCCATCTCCTCTCCCCTGGCAGTTTCCCACTACTACCAATCATTTTCTTACAGTATTATGATAATTGTCCAAAGTCCGCTTATGAGTGAGAACATATGGTACTCTGTTCTTTGTTTCTGTGATAGATCTCTTAGTGTGATCGACTCTAAATCCATCCACGTTGCTGCAAAGTATAAGCTAGATTTTCATAAGACGACTTACATTCGACTTTTCCCTAATATCTCCACAAGAGCAGATAGAGGTCTTTATTTTGAAAAAACAGAAGCAAAACTATATATCTCTAGATCTCTATATATAGATCAATAAATATCTTCTTTCCAAGTAGCAGAAGTATCTTTGAAACTAAGCTCAAGATGATTTTGGCATTTAAATACTCAAAGTATATATCCCTATATGAGATATTTCATTATGCCTCATTTATAACTGACCTCTACTAGCAGGACTCCTTAACTGAGAAGTATCAGTACATGGAACTGACAAACTGTATTCTTATTGGACATAAGCTATCTTAACGAGAAAGAATGACTTTTATTGAATTATATATTGCTTTAAAATGATCATTTAATTTAAAATGTCAAATTCTGGAAGTCATTTCTCCAGATGTGTGCATGATGAGATAAAACTGGGAGGGGAATTTGTCACTTGGCCATGTTGTTTGTATCATAAAGACGGTATCATGTTTGTACCGTGAAGACTGGAAACAGCATAAACTCAAGGACTATTTTATCAGTCCATAGGTCATTGTTTAGAATCAAGACATGATAACTAAATGTATTTCTACAGATTGCTACATCAGTTCGCAACATTTATATTACAGCGAACAAAAATAGTTTATCGTTGTTAATAGCAAACATTCCATGCCTATTTTTCCTCACACGTGTGTTGATAGCAAATGAAAGATTAGTTAATGCACAGACAACCTGTTGCAAATGTCTATGAGTATTCTTTGTGTATTGGCATCAAAAACAGTAAGCTTTTTGATTTCTAAACAGCCAGTCGTTTTGAGGTAGTCACTGAAGCAGATTTGGCCAGAAGGACAAAGTATAACCGCAGCTTAATACCTTGTTTACCCACAAAACTGCAAACAAAAAGGCAAAAAAAAAAAATGAATCTGCTTTTTAATACAAATATTCTATTAAAGTAAAAAAAGTATAATTTTGTTTTTTTGAATTCTTCACATAATTACTTGATTTCTCCAAAATCTTTTTGTTGCATAAACACAGTCGAGGCAAAAATATAAAATGTGGCTTTTTTTCCCCCTAGTCCATGAAAGTGAGAATTTGGCAAAAGCACTTTCTTTTACAGATAGAATTCAGGAGATATTACCAACTACAGTTTTATTGTCAGAGCCACTAGTAATTCTTTCATAGAGACATATTTACTGATAAGGAGGTAAAATTTGGAAATACAGGTAGATAAAGTGCTGTAGTTAATATAGCATGGTAAATGATGTCAGGAAGCAAATACAATTCTTGATAGCAAAAAAATTCAAAAGACTAATTTGGTGACCTAAATGCTAATCCTTCTGCTTATGTAATCACACAGCTCAATGTATTTGGAGCACTAAATATTACTTGAGTGCTTGCTCATTTGATTGTACAATTTCTTCCATTTGTATTCCTAATTTTATTTCAGCTTTATGCCTGAGAACATTGCTTGATTTATTAGCCTTGCTTGGGATTACTACTTTAGAAAAACGAATGAATTTATAATAATAGTAATAATAATAATGATAATAGGCTTAAAGGAGACCAAAAAGTAATTTGAGTACTAATAACATGGTAATTGTTTGCTCCCCAATTTTTTATATCTTCTTAAATAGAGAAAAAATTGACTAATATCGTCTTGAAACATGTGCTGCTGAAAAGCCAAAACACAATTAAAGGGCATGTTTGCAGCCTCCTTGTTCCACAAATCCCAGACTCTAGAAACTAAAAACTTTCTTTAATTCAGACAATATATTCTTACTAAGTCAGAGAGAAGATGAATGCTTTCCAAGATTTCTTTTATTATAAAGTGAGTGAAAAGGACAGTTAATAACGCTATACCTGCCTGGAAAAAAATGCCAACTTTAATTAAGTCAATGGCAATTAAACATAACACAGATAAATTAAACAGAGCATCTGGCTAGGCTGTAAGAATGAATCATCTTCAACGGAAGTTCCAAGTCATAGAAAAACAATAAATAAAGGACACATACACAAAAAATCTTATTTTCAACATGATTAGGACTATGAGGAAAAATAATCCAAGTGTGGCAACTTCTTTTTTTTTACTTAAATTAACACAAATTTATTATCATAATGTTCTGAAAATCTAAAATCAGTCTCACTGGGTTATAGACAGCATTGGTTTTTGCATTCCTTTTGGAGATACTAGGAACATATCTACTTCCTTTCCTTTTCCAGCTTCTGTAGACTGCTTGTTTTTCTTACATCCTGAGTTTTTTGTTTTTTGTTTTTTTACAGATGTGGGGTACAATTCAGGGTTAGGTATACAAATGTTCATTATGCATGTACCCTTGTTGATGAGGTGTGCCCTCCCTTCCCCAGGCAGATTCCCACTGCTGCCAATTCCGCTTCCCTGCCCCACTCCCAGCAATTTCCTGCTACTGCCAATCCTTTTCTTATAGTATTATGGTAATTGTTCAAGGTCTGCTTATAAGTGAGAACATGTAATACTCAGTTCTTTGTTTCTGTAAAAGATCTCTCAGTATTATAGACTCTGAATTCATCCAGGTTGCTGTGAAGTTCATGATTTTATTCTTCTTTATGGTTGCATAATATTCCATTGAGTATATGCACCACATTTTTTTTTATCCAGTCCTCTTTTGATTGGCAGCACTGTTGGTTCCTTGTTCTTGCTTCTGTGAACAATGCTGTGGTAAACATGCGTGTGCAGGTATCTTTTTTATAGAGTGATTTGAATTCTTCCGGGTATATTCCCAGTTGGGGGATTGCAGGGTCATATGGAAGGTCAATTTTTAGATCTTTTAGGAATTGCCACACTGTTTTGTGTGGCAACTTCTAAGGCAACATAGTTTTAGAAAATTATTTAGTGATTGTGTAAGTGTGACATGCCTGAAAAATGTTAATTAAGCTGGTTTACACAATGGTGGAGATTTATAATTATTGAGACATGCTTCGACAATCCTTTGGAAGGAAATCGTAATCTCCAGTTCTGAAAGGCTGTTTTGGATTCTAAGCCCCGGAGCTGAAGGTAGGATGCAAAGCCCCTTCTAACCTCTGGAAATGGGGAAATCTCAAAAGTGTCACAGGCCTGCCTCATTCTTCCCTGATTTCATTTATGAAGATTAGAAAGAGAAACTTCAACCGCAGTGAGTATGTATATCTTCCATGCTTTCTTTTTTGCCTGACATCTTCCTGCACATTTAATTCATGGAAGAAAGAGAGCAGTAAGATTATATTAGGTCAGGTCTCAGAAAGAATAATCCACCGATTGTGTCTTTTGATTTATAAGCACTCCTATAATCTTATTGGAGAAGGAAGGGGGAGATTGTTCAGAAGACGCGCCACAGCATCTATGAAAACCCGAAGCATTTTTACCATGTCTAAAACGGGTATGACGGTCTGAGATTGGTTTTCAGGTCTTGACCCCAAACTGTAGATTCGGGAATCAGGCTGTTGAAATTAAAATCGGAATTGATGATAGAAGTATTAGTGGAAGGATATTTGGGATTTTGAGTTGCTATAGTTAACAAATGGAAGGGGATCCTGAGGCATGATTAGTGAGTGTGTGGGTACACACATGTGCATCAATGAGTGAACTACTGAAATAAAAAGCAAGTAATCTTTGCAATTTGCTGCTTTATTTTGAAGTGTGTGAATGAATGACATAGCATAGTAAGAAAAATCTTGCTTCAAGCAGGTACTAGGACTGACATGTCATGTGTGCCATGCTTCTTATGACAGAGCTGCAATCTTAAGAAAATCAACGAATTCCAAAGCGTCATTTCTAGGTCATAGAATTCTGTCATAACCCAGGCCTAGGAAGGAACTTGATTGCATTTATACTGAGGTAAAATACGCAAGACTCAATGACGAATTCCGTGGTCAGTTTATATATATATTTTGGTTTCGTGTCTAGTAGTTTATATTCACATCATGCTGACCATAGTCAATATTATAAACCTAAGTGAAGATCTGCGTGTTTTGGGGCTCTGGGCCTTGTGATGCAGACTAAAAGTGAAGAGAACCAAGCAAATGTCAGTTTTACAGGCATTGAAATTGATTTCAAAAATATTTGCATCATTAAATTAGAATAAGAATGATTCATTATGCAACTAAGTCGATGAGTTTGAATATATAGGATTTTTTTTCCCTAGTATTTGATTAGAAAGCTCAGAGATTGTCAAAATAATTTTGAAAGAGTTTATGCTTGTTTTCATGCCAGCTGGGGGTCTTTTTGAGGAAGGATTTGCTATGTAGAGTGTTCAAAGAACTCTTCTTAAAGTGTAATGCCATGAACATTCATTTGTGATATCATACATTTGAACTAGCCTCTCTCTAAGTTAGTCTCAGTACAATTAGTCTATGAATTTATTCTTGAATTTCAAAGCAAAATATAATCCTTGTTTACAAAATAAGCAAAACATACTGTATTGCAATACAAATTTTATCTCATCACATTATGTTATTATGTCTAGGGAAGTTCATTTACATTGCATTATTTGTTTTCCCTTCAATTTTGGTTTTCTTTAGTCCACAATAAAGAGTTCAGGACTGGGTCTAATTGGCATAAACTGATGGGCATTTTTACCATTATCAAAGGACAAATCAGTTAATTTAGGTCAAAAACAAATCCATCCTGCTCTATCCGTATTGAACACCTACGTTGACCATTGCCCAATTTTTCCTTGACTGTTTGCTAGGATACTAGGGCTCCAGTGAGCCATTTCAAGACCATTTTAGATTGAAGGGTCAGTATTTGAAATATACCAAGAACCCATTTTCAGACTGTTTTATGTCAGATCATTTTCTCATGCTTTTATCTCTCAATAACTCAGATGTCTTCACTTTTTTGTTTAGTGTTTGGTCTAAAATCTAGATTTCCCTGCATCTTGCTCCCCCTACTGCTCTGTAAGTGTATGTGCGCCTGAAGGTAAAAATAAATGCCGTGTTTTAGCTTTGTTTTTTCTATAAAATGAATATCCCTCCATGTTGCCCCACTCTGCTAAAGTGTGAAGCGATCTAGATAATAAACTTATTTTTCTATCACCATCGTTCCCATCAACAGCATAATCTCACTCTTTTTTTGTTTTTTTAGACAAGGTCTCACTTTGTGACCCAGGCTTGAGAGCCATCATAGCTCACTGCAGTCTCTCAATGCCCGGGCTCAATCCTTCCGCCTCAACTTTTCAAGTAGCTAGGAGTACAGGTGTGCACCACTACATCTGGTCAATTTTTAAAGTTTTACTTGTATTTTGTAGAGACGGGGTATTGCTGTGATGCCAGGCTGATCTTGAGTTCCTGGGCGGAGTCAAACCTCTTGCTTTGGCCTCTCAAAGTTCTGGGATTACAGGTGTGAACAACCATTCTCAGCCTTGAATTGAATTCTCTTGTGTAGATAGGCTGCGTACTGGAATTGTGAACAAATGTCTGCTACAAGACTCGCTGCCGATTTTCCTTAACCAGAAGTAACGAATGCAGGCCATACCTCTCACCACTGTTCCTTTTATTCATCTATTTTTTTCAGCAAACATTCATCATAAACCTTTTCATTTTCAGACTTCGTTTAAGTACGAAGACAGTAAAAGCATGTACTCCTTGGCCTTGAATTGTCATATTCTAGGAAGGACACTAATGCATACACAATTTCAATGTGTAACAAGTGGAGGGGTATTTGATAGAGAGCATAGTTTTTAAGAATGTGCATTTGCAATGCTTGGTTAGCTCTAAAAAATTTCTCACTGGCAAAATAGGATGATATGTACCTACCTCAGAGGGTTTATGCGAGTAATACATGGCATAAGGGTCTATAAGGCCCCGTGTCTGAGACATACTGGGTACCCGTTAAATGCCAGCTATTATTATTACTAGTCAATAATGGTGTTTTAATCATCAGCAATTATTTGGTGTCTGGGAGTAACCGCTCCTCTCAATCACTCACCTCTCGGAAATTTCTTCCTCTGGTTTGATACAGAATTTTGAATTGGTCAGGATTCACTCAGAAAGCCGAAGCACTGTGCGCTGTGGGACCAGGGATTTAGTACAGGAATGGGGCCACGTTTGGGCGGAACTGGGGCAAATGAAGGTCCAGGGAGGAAATTGGAGTTTCAGAGAAGGAGTCATCAACTTGAGAAGCCATGCACATCCAGCCATGCTGGACAAAATGAGATTGTGCATTAAAGATTCATGGGAAGCTTCAGGCAACTGGCCTGCCACCTGGTGTCTGGTTGTGGACCTGGGGCTGCTCTTCCTCCGTGGGTCATTGGCTGGTTGTAGAGAGAGGAACAAAGACAGGCCAGAGACCAGGGTACCTCTGCACCTGCTGTGACCTCATCTAACCTGATGACCTTCCAAGGGTAGCAGCTACTTTGCTATCACCTTCTGCAAATTTGTCTCTGGCCAACTCTAACTCAAAATCATACAGGGTAATATAGAGTAAGAAAATAGGTGCAACCTAACCAAGTTGACATAGTTAAGGAAACACCAGGCTGGGTGTGGTGACTCAAGCCTGTAATTCCAGCACTTTGGGAGGCCAAGGTGAGAGGATTGCCTGAGTCTGCGGGTTCGAGACCAGCCTGGGCAACATAGTGAGACCCCCGTCTCTACAATAAATCACAAAAATTAGCCGGGTGTGATAGCATGTGCCTGTAGTTCCAGCAACTTGGAAGACTGAGGAGGAGGGCTCACCGGAGCCCAGCGGGTCGACATTGGAGTGACCTTGAGCATGCTACTACACTCCAGCCTGGGCGATGGAGTGAGACTCTAATTCAAAAAACAAAACAAAAAAACAAAAAAAAGAAAGAAAAGAAAAAGAAAACACCAGAGTCCATCTGTCTTCAACTTGGCATGCCTAAGTGCCTCTTTAATTATATTTGATTTCCAAATAAAGACCTAAGTAACGTCACCCTTCTACCTAACATGATACAATGATCTCTGGAAACCTGGAAACACACCAACACTCTCCACACAAAACCATACAAATTTAGCATATTCTTCTTTGAGTGATACTCATGTCTCTTGTGGCTAAGTCACATTCAACCCTCTTCTCTCCTGAAGCTTAAACATTAATATGTAATAAAGTGAACCACTATTAAAGTACTATAAGTTAAAAAGCAGAAGAGTTGGAATGGGATAAAAGAAAACTTAAAGAAGTTTTTATATTTCATGTTCCCTTCATTTTCAGCAAGCACTTTGGCTGGCTGTGATCCTTTCCTGTTGAGTGACCCAAACTTTCATTCCTGAAAGGTCTGTGCCAGGAACTGACCTGCCTATATGGGATGGTTGTACATTTTCATTACAGGAAATGGTCATTCTAACAGGCATTCTACATTCTAGACAACCTTGGATCCCCATTGTGGAGTAGCAAACCAATTTCCCCTTGATAGGCAGAATTGGTCACATTGACTGTTCACTGGCATGAAAGAGGCCAGATGAAAATCTCAACCTTCCAGTTAAATGGAACCAACACTGTGCCCCTTGTTGGAAGTACCCTCTCCTTGGGAAGGCCTTTAGACTGGCAGGGCCCAGAATTGCAGTTACTGGAAGGAAAAATGTCACTAGTAAGTCATTAGGGATATTAGTGAGAGGAATCGCTCCCATTTCTACCCCTTGATTATTGGACACATGAATCATAGCTATGGGAAACATCATCACATACTGTTTGCTGACTTGAAGAATATACCACATTCTAGAGAACATTACCCTAGCCTGCAAAGTGTTGCCACACAGCTAAGACTTCAAAAGGCCATTCCATCATTCTATTGGGCTAGCTGTTTAGATGACTGAAACTGGTGAATTTCATGCACATGAGCCCATTGACAAAGTACATTTGCTGTAAAATTAGTTTTATTGGCAGAATCAAAACTATGTGGAATATCATGATGATGGAAAAAGCATTCTGAAAGTCCACAGATGGTGGTTTTGGCAGAAGCATTTCAGGCAGGGAAGGCAAACCCACATCCAGAGTATCTATTCTAGTGAGAATAAAGCACTGTCTCTCCCATGATGGGAGTGAGCCAATGTAATCAACATGCCTCCATATTGGGGCTTATTGTGGTCTTTGCTGCCATGATCACTTTGCTCTTGAGCCCATTGGGAAAAAAATGTAGTAGGAACACTATATCATCTTCATAGAAGCATTATTCATAATAGCCAAAAGGTAGAAGCAACCCAAGTGTCCAAAGATGGGTGAATGGATAAACAAAACGTGGTGTATGCCTACAGTGGAATATTATTCAGCTTGAAAAAAGAAAGGGAATTCCACACATGCTACAACATGCATGAACATTAAAGACATTGTGCTAAGTGAAATAAGCCAGTTACAAAAGTACAAACATTGTATGATTCCAAGTGTAGGACATAAGTAGAGTAAGCAAATTTATGGGAACAGAAAGTAGATTAGAGGTTATAAGGGGAAGGGAGGAAGAAATGGGGAGTTGTTTAATGTATACAAAGTTTCAGTTGGAGAACATTCAAAAGGTCTGGAGATGGGTGATGGGTGGAGGTGATAGTTATACAGCAACATAAATGTACTTAATACCACAAAACTGCACACTTAAAATTGGTTAACAAGGTACACTTTACATTATGTATATTTTACCAAAATTTTAGAGATGAGGTCTCCCTCTGCTGTGCTCAGGCTGGAGTTCAGTGGCACAATCATAGCTCATGCACCCTGGAACCCTTGGTTCCATCTCAGTCTCCCAAATAGCTGGGACTACAGGCATGCATGTCTAGTTGATTTTTTAAAAGTATGTTTTAGAAATAAGAATTTTGCTAAGTTGCCCGGGCTGGTCTCGAACTCCTGGCCTCAAGTGATCCTCCCTCCTCTACCTCCTGAGTAGCTGGGAATATACGTGTGGCCACTACACCAGGTTATTTTACCAAAATTTATATATATATATTTAAATATGTATTTATTTTTATATAGAGAGACCTCCAAAACCCTAGAATTTATTTATTAAAAAGTATCCATTTATTCTTACATGTTTAAACTTCAGTCACCTTCAAAATACTCTCCGTTTGATATAATACACCTTTTGAGATGCTTTTTTCCATTGCTGAAAATCGTTTTTGAACTCGTCAATTTTGCTTCCTTTTAGTGCTTCTGCAGTTTTTTGTTTCACCTCTTCCATGCTGGCAAAGCATTTCCCTTTGAGGACTTTTTCCATCCAGGGGAAAAAAAAAATTGCTTGAGGTAAGATCAGGTGAATAGGGAGGGTGGGGATCATGCCGTGTTTGGTCAAAGACAGCTGAACACTCAGCGTGGTGTGGGCAGGTGTGCTGGTAAATCATCCATCATGAAATGGGCAAGTGAGTTGAAAGAATTTAAAAAAAAAAATTCACTGAAGCAAAACCCAGCCTCTCACAACAATGCTAGTTGGTACACTGATGCTAATGGGCTCCTAGAGCACTTACCTAGCCGGGGAAGCCTGTACTACAAAGGGCCCACCCTCCAAAAAATAATTCTGGCTTTTTTTTGGTTCCCCTTCAGGGCAAATTATGTCAAATGTAGTCCTACAAATTCCTGAGCACTTACAGCGTCTATTTTCTCCTATTCAGTCATAATCCCGTGGAGCAGCAAACTCTGTAAGAGTTTCACCAGTCAGGTTTTCTTTCCCACAAATTTAAAATGTGGAAGAGAAAGAGCCAGGGACCAGGAGCCCTTGAGACTGGATCATCTTGTGTTAACTGCAGTGCTCTAAGCAGTAAGTTCCCAAAGTCTCATCACAGAAGTTCCTGGAGCTGCCCTGGCTCTGGAAACGTTAAACTTGATGTTCTCATCCCCTTTCCCTCAATCTCTGTTTGGTTTTGTTTTTGCTTGCTAGCTAGAGTTGGGTATTTGTACTTACAATTAAAATACCTTACAGTAATACAAGGAGGCACAGCAGATTCCTTATTACCAGAGTTTAGCAGGTATCTCCTCTTTCTTCCCTTGCCCTTGGTATTCAGTGTTAGGAGGACAAAAAAATTTTAAGTACATTCCACACCCAATTGATAAGAATTATTTATTTATTCATTTATTTATAATTGAGGTAAAATGTACATATATAATTTACCACCTTTACTATTTTTGAGTGTATAGTTCAGTGGTAATAAATATACTTATGTATTTTTTTTTTCCAGGAATTTTTGACAAAGTGATACCACTTGTTTTTATAACAAAGAATCTAATAAAATATATTGAGTATTTTTAAACATGCAAAATACTTCCAAGTCGCGGTCAGCGATCACTCAAGTAACCACTCTTACAGAACAAAATACTTTGAACAGTCTTTTCAATTTTACTGTAATAGGATTGGTCTCTGCTAGCCCCTTCTTTGTCTCAGTGGCTCAATAATAGTTCAATGCTTCTAATTTGAGGAAGAGAAACTCTATGTAAATGTAATTATCATCATTAGCTTATAGATCTCTATGGTAGATGTACACGTTCCTTCCCCTCAGGGTTTTTTTTTTTTTTTTTTTTTTTTGGTTGGGGGCGGGGGGATATGGTCTTAAGTGAAGTAAAAGAAAAAAATTAATAAAATGTAAGCAGTATGGTTTTGCTTATTTACCTCAGACATGCTCTTGCTAAATGGAATTTTTTAGAGCGTCTTTTACTGAATAGAGTTGTCCTCCTCAACAGCTTCATTTGAGGAAAAATTTAATCATGGCAAAGCACCCTTTTCTCTACCCTCCAAGTTATTGACCTCAACCAAGGCCTAATTTAAAATACAGGTACAACAAACACACACAATTACCTATCCTATCTGCTGTGGGAAGCAAAGGTAGTTAGAGATGGAGCCAGAGAAATGAGAATTAATACTTTTGTTCCAGTGCCCTAGATAATGGTTCTCAAAATACAGATCTTGAAACTGCAGTACCGGGCATTGCCTGGGACTTTGTTAGAAATGCAGATTCATAGGCCCTGCCCTAGGACAATGGAATCAGGAACTCTGGAAGTGGGACCTTGCAATCTGTGTTTGAACTAGATATGGGTCACGCCAAGTGGACAACGTCAACAACAAAGTAGGAGGTGTACACCTTCTCAGGGAGATGTGAGAAAAGGATGGAGAGAGAAGCTACCGTTGGAATCACCCTAATTCCAAGGCTACTTTAAAAAAAATTATTTTAAAGATGTGAGGTACAATTCAGAGTTAGGTACATAAGTGATCATTGTACAGGTAAGGTTTGGGTACCCTTATTGATGTCATGTGTCTCGCCCCCCAGCAGTTCTACACTGTTGGTGGGAGTGTAAACTAGTACAGCCTCTGTGGAAAACAGTGTGGCAATTTCGAAAAGGTCTAAAAATCGATCTTCCATATAACCCAGCAATCCCCCTTCTGGGAATATACCTGGAGGAACTCAAATCACTCTTTTTTTAAATTTTTATTTTGTGAGTTGGCGTCTCACTGTCGCCCAGACTGGAGTATAGTGGCCGCTCCTGGCCACCGCAGCCTCAACCTGCTGGGCTCCGGCGATCCTTCCGCCTTAGCCTTCAGAGCAGCTGGAACTACAGGCGCACGCTACCATAACCGGCTAATTTTTTGATTTATTGTAGAGATGAGGTCTCGCCTGCCCAGGCAGAATGCTTTTTCCATCATCATGATATTCCACATAGTTTTGATTCTGCCAATAAAACTAATTTTACAGCAAATGTACTTTGTCAATGGGCTCATGTGCATGAAATTCACCAGTTTCAGTCATCTAAACAGCTAGCCCAATAGAATGATGGAATGGCCTTTTGAAGTCTTAGCTGTGTGGCAACACTTTGCAGGCTAGGGTAATGTTCTCTAGAATGTGGTATATTCTTCAAGTCAGCAAACAGTATGTGATGATGTTTCCCATAGCTATGATTCATGTGTCCAATAATCAAGGGGTAGAAATGGGAGCGATTCCTCTCACTAATATCCCTAATGACTTACTAGTGACATTTTTCCTTCCAGTAACTGCAATTCTGGGCCCTGCCAGTCTAAAGGCCTTCCCAAGGAGAGGGTACTTCCAACAAGGGGCACAGTGTTGGTTCCATTTAACTGGAAGTTGAGATTTTCATCTGGCCTCTTTCATGCCAGTGAACAGTCAATGTGACCAATTCTGCCTATCAAGGGGAAATTGGTTTGCTACTCCACAGTGGGGATCCAAGGTTGTCTAGAATGTAGAATGCCTGTTAGAATGACCATTTCCTGTAATGAAAATGTACAACCATCCCATATAGGCAGGTCAGTTCCTGGCACAGACCTTTCAGGAATGAAAGTTTGGGTCACTCAACAGGAAAGGATCACAGCCAGTCGAAGTGCTTGCTGAAAATGAAGGGAACATGAACCCGCGGGCTCAGGCAACTCACTCACCTCAGCCTCCCAAAGGCGCAGGATTACGGGCTGAGCCACCGAGCCCGGCTTCAAATCATTCTTTAAAAAGATACCTGCACAAGTATGTTCGTCGCTGCATTGTTCACAGTAGTAAAAACATGGAACCAACCGTGCTGCTCATCAAAAGTGAACTGGATAAAGAAAATGTGGTACATATACACGATGGAATATTATGCAGCCATAAAGGAAAACAAAATTATGAACTTCATAGCAACTTAGGTGGATTTAGAGTCTATAATATACTCAGTGATTTATCACAGAAACAAGGATCTGTGTACCACATATGCTCACTCATAAGCAAACCCTGAATATTTATCATAGTACTATAAGAAAGGGATTGACAGTAGTGGGACATTGCCAAGGCTGCTTATTATTCCCACCACAGTGGCTGCGGGAAACCCAGATGTACCAGAATGGCCAGGATGCT
This sequence comes from Carlito syrichta, assembly GCF_000164805.1. Lineage (NCBI taxonomy): Eukaryota > Metazoa > Chordata > Mammalia > Primates > Tarsiidae > Carlito > Carlito syrichta. The sequence goes on along the minus strand of NW_006991408.1, from coordinate 135,079 downwards.
AAAGGTGTTCAGGATTGTGTAGCTCCTATCTGCCTTCTTGCTTCCAGGTTGAAGTAGCTTCATCAGCCCTGTAAGTGACTTTCTTCCACTGATACCCATCATTTGTGTGTACAAATGTAAGGAAATACATTTTCAGTGTATCAGTCTGCTAGGGTTGCCATCAACAAAAGTGGTTTATTTTTTCATAGTTCTGAAGGCTAGAAGTCCAAGGTTAAAGTGTTGGACAGGTTTGGTTTCTCCCGAGGCCTCTCTCCGTGGCTTGCAGGTGGCCGTCTTCTCCCTATGTCTTCACAGGATCTTCCCTCTGTTTCTGTCTAGGTCCAAATTTCTTTCATACAAGGGCACTGGTCAGATTGGATAAGGATTCACCTTAAAGGCCTGATCTTAACGTTACCACCTCTTTATTTTATTTTATTTTTTTATTTTTTTGAGTTGGAGTCTCACTCTGTCGCCCAGACTGGAGTGCAGTGGCCGCTCCCGGCCACCTCAGCCTCGACCTACTGGGCTCCAGCGATCCTTCTGCTTCAGCCTTCTGAGTAGCCGGAATTACAGGCATGAGCTACCAAGCCCGACTGATTTTTTTTTTTTTAATTTATTGTAGAGATGAGGTCTCACTGCCCAGGTGGGTCTTGAACCCCTGGACTCAGGCATTCCACTCACCTCAGCCTCCCAAAGGCGCGGGATTACAGGCTGAGCCACCGAGCCCGGCTGTTACCACCTCTTTAAAGGGCTTGTGTCCAAATACAGTCACATTCTGAGGTCCTGGGAGTGAGGATTTCAGCATATGAATTTTGGAGAGACACAATTCATTCCATAACACTCAGAGAGACATGCACCCTACTAGGACAGCTTTCCACAAAGCCTGCTACTTAACGACCTTCTTCCCTATCCCTTCCACTCATTTATAACAGTACTGTAACAGCAAAGGAAGGCTTAGCACAACTGACTCCATTTTGCCTCTGACCCTGCCCCCCACAGTAATATCTTTTAGCTTAAGAAGCTTCTGCCTACATTTGCATGTAGACCAACTAATTGCAGGAGGAATTTAGTTTATAGTTCAACATTAGAACTAAAAACTATATAATAACAGCTCCTTTCCCAAAATTAACCCTTGAGGGGATAAGGATAGTGTACACACAAGTAACAATGTCATGCTAAAGCCTTATAGGAACATTGTGACTTAACCAAGGACAAAGACATTTTCTAACTTCTCAGACTGTTGCTGGCACCCAGATATCTGTGGTCTTTTGTCACCTTTGGATCCCAACCCCCTCCTATTCTCTCACCCTTAACATAAAATATCTAAATTTGTCCTGACTTAAGATGGTTCTTTAGGACATTAGTCTGTCATCTTCTCAGTTTTCTGGTTCTCCAAAATAAATTTACCACCCTTGTCTCAACACCTTGTCTCTCGACTTTTTTGCTGTCGCTGATACCAGCTTGTCTCAGTTACAATACCTGAAGGAGTTCTTTAACTCAGGGCCTTAAAAAGACAATAAAAGATTAAAAATGATTGATTACATTTCATAGCATAAGAATGAAATAGATTTTCCAGTTTACATAAGTATAGTTATACCTACATGTAAACACATAAAAGCATTATGCAATAAAGTTCAGGTACAAATACAACTGATTAAAAGTAGGGGAAATTGTAAACACTCAACTGAGCGACAGACAAACTCTCCAAAGAACATACTCAGGAATAACAAGGGGCTGGAATGCGGATAAGTGTGTTATGGTATGCCGTAGGTGCATTCAAGGGGGCTGGGGAAAGAGAAGTTTTTAAGGACAGAAAGGTGAAGGCCACATAAGCTTTGAATGACCATTAGGGTCTTGTAGTGTATTAATGGAGACAGCTATTGGGAGGCAAGTTTCCTGGTGCAAGCAGTGTATAAGGAACACTGTAGTCTTGAGCAATTTCTTGCACAGTTCCCATCATAGGCTTGCCTATGTGAGGGCATCTCCTTTATGGCCTTCTGGCTCCATTTGTTAGGGTTTGATATTAGTGACCCTGTTTTTTTTTTAAACAAAACTTTAACTAAGATTGTTCCCTCTGGACTTTTTTTTCATCATCCAAGTATAGCGTCCAGCTCTCATTTGTTTTCTGTGCCTCTCCACTACCAATGGCAGGCAGTACCTTGCCCTTGGGCCTACCATGGTGCCATGCACAAAATGTAAATCCCCATACTCCCTCATTGCTAGAAGTTTTGCTTCCTCTGGGAAGTTCTGCTTCTTCTAGTAAACAGAATGCAAATGCACGCTGTGGGTTGTTTGTTACCCAGGAAATGTGCATTTGCATTCTGTGTCTGGGTACCCATCTAAATGCTTTCTCTATCTTTGTTATCTTGTAGAGGTGGAAAGGTTATGTAGTCCACAGCTTTTGGTTGGCAGAGTGACTATCTTGGTCCTGGTAATCCCCTGTGAACAGAGCCTGAGGCAAGGATTTGCATGCAGATTGTTCATTGTCTTCTGATACAGCTGATTTCCTAGTTTCCTGTCCAGGGCTGGCAGTCAGAATGCCCTAGGTGCTAGTTTTGATGAAGTAGCCTCAACTAGATAAAGTTTAGACTCTTTGCCTGTTTGATAAGCATGCGACTCAAAACTGAAGCCCATACTTTGCTGTAAGATTAGGGCCTCCAAGGCTTCGTGGAGATCTTTAAATGCTAACTTACTTTTAATCAACATAGTTTCAGCGGTACTAGGTTCTCAAATTCTCCAAATATTATAGTAGATATTTGGCTTTTGGGGAGCCATTCTTAACCTCTTTAACACCACACACATATATTACAGTTGGGGTAAATGACATATGGGTTCAGTATACAACTGCTGAGAATGTAGAGAACACCTGTTCAGCAATTTCAATATTCCAGAATGTTCTATCCCATGGAGTTAAGACCCTAAACCGATATATTACTAAAAATAAAATTTTAAGTCATACGCACCAGAACTTTTGAAAACCACGGTAAATATTGCTACACCCTAAAACTGAAGAAAAAGAGAAATGAGCAAACATTGTATGGATACAACTACCAACTTCGATTAGGAGATAATTCCAGGTACAAAGAAACAGAGATATGAGCCCACAGGCCAGAGTTAATGAAGGGGTGAAGAGGAAGATAAGATAAAAGAAAATATATTTTGCAGCTTTCAGAGGGAGGTTCTTATTTTCTGTAACTATTTCTATAGCTGCTGCATTTCTGCTGTGTTGTGATTATTTATAGGCAGTCGAAAGCGTCTCTCTTTTTCATGTGTAGGCTCCAATTAAAATTTGGCAGCCATTCATCAGACCTGTGAAGGCGAAGCTGTAACTGTGTCAGCATCACAGATAACTCGTGCAGCCTAGCACCAGCTCCCCAAAGTCAATTTCTTGCTTAATGAAAAATAAATGTTTGGGGCCCTTTATTAATAAGGTAAGCAGGGGAAGGACTTGGCCATGAACACAATATTGTGACAAAGTCTTCGCAGTGGTTTTCATTGTTGGCCTCTCTATGGGTATCCAGTTCCATAGGCAGAAAGTTCTACCCCGGTATGATGCTCCTTTTTGAGCAGAAAATATATTTTCTGTGGAATATAAATTTTCTCTGAGCTCCTTACAGTTCAACGATTCCTGGCAACATCAAAGAATCGAGACAACATGGGATGCTTTCAGAACACAAAGAAGCTGGGTCCTTCAGTCTCTTTCAAGAAATAATGGTGTCAGCAACACCTCTCAGCTGAGATTATCATCACCACAAACAGCCCTAACCAGCTGGAAAAAGGCTGGATTGTTATGGCATGGGCATATATGACATTTTCAAGCCAGAACACATCTAGCATTTGAAGCTATTGAGAGTTCCTGTTATTTTGTAATGATTACTGCATCTCAGGTACTTGGGGAAGGGAGCAATGAAGTACAAGAAGAACGTGAAAATTAATCATTGCTGGAAAGAAATGATTATTTAAATAATAAAGAGCATTCACAAGGAATGCTACTTCACAAATATTACCTAACACCCTGTGACTTGGGAATGTCACAGGTGGTAAATTTTCCTTTTGTGTGTGTGAAGAAAAATGAAACCACTCAAATCTCAATACACTACACAAATCCTCTTCCATTCCATCCACATGTGGAGTCTCTTCTTCCTCCTCTTTTGAGTTGACCACTACTAGCATGTCCTGGCCTCATCAAGCCAGACACAAGTTCGTGAATGCAACTGTGGGAATAAAAAAAAAGGAAAAAAAAAAGAAAAGCCGATTTCTTCCTAATGCTTGTGAGTGTCCAACTGTAATGACAGACTTCGTATTGCTCAGTAGAGGACTGAGTCCACCCACAAGTTGGTGTATGAGCTTAGTATCACAGCCAAATAAGTTAGTCCAGGTGTGGTTAGTCATTTGTGCAGCAGATTTGAGTCAGTGTTGTTCTGAAAAAGTAAGTGCCGATCATCCATCTTTTAAAAATCAGCACTTAGCCGGGCTCGGTGGCTCAGCCTGTAATCCCGCGCCTTTGGGAGGCTGAGGTGAGTGGATTGCCTGAGCCCGTGGGTTCGAGACCCACCTGGGCAGCGAGACCTCATCTCTACAATAAATCCAAAAATCAGCCGGGCGTGGTAGTGCATGCCTGTAATTCCGGCTACTCAGAAGGCTGAGGCGGAAGGATCGCCGGAGCCCAGCAGGTTGAGGCTGCGGTGGCCAGGAGCGGCTATTGCATTCCAGTCTGGGCGACCGAGTGAGACTTCAACTTCAAAAAAAAAAAAAAAAAAAAAAAAATCAGCACTTGTAATAGATCAGTGGCTCTCAACCAGGGGGGATTTTTGGCTCCTCAAGGGACATTTGGCAATATCTGGAGACATTTCTGTGTGTCACAACTGGTGAGTCTGTGTGTGTATGTGTGTGTGTGCACATGTTTACTCATGCTCCCAGCATCTGATGGGAGAGGTCAGAGGTACTGCTAAATATCACATAATAAACAGGAAAGCCCCCCTCCCTTCCCATCCAACAAAGAATTATTTGTCCCAAAATGTCAGTTGGCATTAGGAATGAGAAATGCTGCAATATGTTAGATATAACCACACATGTTTTCTTCTTTCCTCAGGAGATAGAGTTTATTTCCCCACGATTTGCCTTGACTACTAGAATTACAGTGGATGCCATGTTCAAATGCCAGAGTGGAGATCTCAAGAGGTCTTTTAGCTTTTGCCTCTGCTCCCTGGTGATGATGCCTTGAGACCATCTTGCCAGGAAGAAGCCCAAGATGAAAGATCAGGTACACAGAAAGACCGATCTGTTCCAGAGACACCCACAAGGTCAGCAGACCAACTCTGCAGCCAACTCACAGCATGGTGAGAAGCAATAAGAGGCTGTCTTAAGTCGTCAAAGTTTGGGCCGTTATGCTATACAGCAATGGATGACAAATAATTTGAATCAAAAATCATTTTTAGTATGATACAGCCTACCTTCCCCAGTGTTCCCCATTGGTTCATCAGATATATCTAGCAGGCCTACTGGAATGGTCCTCAAATACGCAGTTTCTAAAACTATTGCTTTCTTTGCCTGCACAGACACAACCAACCAAACAAATTGTGTGGGGGATTTCTGGGGAAATCACTCTTCCCTAGTGAAACCACAGAATGACTTGCCATTCTATGAAGCATATTTATATACCTAACCCTTAACTGTACCCCACAATATCATAATAAAAAATATTGATTAAAAAAAGAAAACATTCTAACTACCACGGTACGTTTCTTTCACTCCTTACTCTTTATCTTGATTCAGCAGCAATTGGGTTATGTTGAGAGGAAGAAGATAGAAACAAAAACAAAAACAAAAAACTCTCAGTGCAGAATGAGGATCCCTGGCAAGTCATTCTGTGGTTGCATCCTACTTGCATTCTGCGTGCATTTCTTTGGAAGTCTCCGAGAGAGATTTTGGCTCTACTCAAAAGTGCTAGAAGAATGAGGAGATTCTATTCCTTAGGACATTTGTGCTGTCCATGAAGACAAACCTTTAGTTACTCATTGCTGGAAGGAAATGATTATTTAAATAATAAAGAGCATTCACAAGGAATGTTACTTCACAAATATTACCTAACACATTTGTTAGGTGGCCCATAAGCTCAGCAAGATACCAAGGATCTGCCCGAGTGTGGCATGAAAGGCATTGAGAATAAAGAAGAGAGAAACATTTGCACGCTTGTCAGATAAAGTGTGCCCTCCCTTGTCCCCTCTGCTTCCCGAGTAGCTCCAATTTTTTATCCCAGTCCCAAAATGTGCAGCACAAGAAATCAGATCGCGGAGTTCTCTCCATTCCAACCTCCAGGCACAATCATGTCTCCTATAAGCAGGACCTGTTGAGAGCTGGCTGCTGAGAAACCTGGAGGGGAGATGCTTCGTCATCAGCACTGAGCATCTTCTGAGACCGGGGACTGTGGTAGGGAATAAGGAAGCCTCTGGGTTGTGAAGGACTCATTCTGCGGAACTCAGCTGGACGAACCGCAACCGACTGTGGCCTTAAGGCCCTCGACTCTGCTCTGCTCTGTGCTCTAAGGCTGGGAGGAGGAGGCAAAGCAGCCAAAGTCTTTCCCAAGGACATCTAGAAAGGAGGGAAAGGAGTTCACTGATGTGCGCAGGGGAGCATGGGGCACACGGAGGTCTTTGAGGAAATGAGGGAGAGCAGCATTGGCCCCTTCCTATCCTGCAAGGCACCTGGGTCAGGTCGTGTCTTGCATCAGAGATTCTCGACCTGGCTGCCCAGTAGAATCGTCTGGGAATTTATTATTATTATTATTATTAAACTCTGATATCCAAACCCACCCCCAGAGAGTCTGATAAAAATAATCTGGGCTGGGATTGTGGCATCAAAATCTCCCAATGTGCAGGTATTTGTTTGCCAGCTTGCTTGGGAGTGGAAAACATTCTGGGTTGAGGCTCTGGGCTTTTCTTCAGACCCTGGACAGCTCACCCTCTGCATTCGCGCCAGAAAAAACTCACAAGAGTCCTCTTGCGCCCTCTAGTGTCATCTATGACACTGTACAGTTCCTAAGGTAAACGTTTTATTACACCAGTTATAGCCGAGGAAGAAAAATATACATAAATAACTTGTAATCCTCACTACTGATAGCTTGTGCACATATTTGCAGAAATTTTTGATATATTTGGTCCTTTACAAAAATAGAAGCAGACCGCATATGTTGTCGTTAACCGTTTACTTAATACACCACACATGCGTTTTCATGTAAATAAATTTAATTTTATATTATTTTAATTGCTTGTACAATTGAATAGTATTTCACGTGCAATGGCAGTAAAAATAACATTTACTGAGCGCTTATGACATGCCAGGAAATGTGCTAAGTACTTGGAATGGATAATCTTATTTTATATTCACAGTACTGTAATAAAGTAAGCATTATAATTATTCTCATTTTATAGATGAGGATATTAATGTTACAAAAGTTTTTGGTAATTTCCCTAGGTGGTGGAACTAAAATAAAATATAAACATCTTACTCTCTATCGTCAGGTATGTTAAACTTGTCACTTATTGTTGTCATATTTGTTGTTTCCTTTGGGAATCACAAATTGTATTCACACACGCGCGCACGCACACGCGCGCGCGCACACACACACACAAACACCACGATCATAAGGTTGTTTCCTTATTTTTTCTCTTTTTTTTTCTGAGTCGGAGTCACCAAAAAAAAAAAAATGATAAGGCAACCTAGACCAGAGAGATTAAGTACCAAAGTGCCATGCCCATAGTTCCCAAATTGGTTCCTAGGAGAGGTTCTATTTACTTTCTCCTTCCACAGGATAACCCCATCTCAGCATTCTTGAAGGAGGGTGGAGGAGAGTGAGAGAGGAGGAAGAATAATAGAGGGGCCGGAGTCTGTCGTCCAGGCTGGAGTGCAGTGGCATGCTCACGGTTACTGCAGCCTCGGCCTGCTGGGTTCAGGCGATCCTTCTGTCTCAGCCTTCACATTTGCTGGAACTACAGGCGCTCCACCACATCCAGCTAATTTTTTGATTTATTGTAGAAACGAGGTCTCGCCTACTTGTCCAGGCTGGTCTTGAACCCCTGAGCTAAGGCAATGCCCTCGCCTCTGCCTATCAAAGTGCTGGGATTACAAGTATGAGTCACTGCGCCCAGCTTGTTTCCTTATTTTTTTATTTTTATTTTTAGCTTAGAATTTGTGCATTGTTTTACTATTTTTTTTTATTTTTATTAATCAGTATTTTTTATTATGGTTTTGTGGGGTACAGTTAAGGGTTAGGTGTACAATTACGTTTCATTCAGGCACCCTGTTGATAAGAGGTGTTTTCCCAGCCCCAGACAGATATTTGCTACTGTTAATCCCATCCCCCTCCCCCCCCATATTTTCCCAGTACTGTCAGTCATTTTCTTATAGTATTGCATTGGATGTCCAAGGTCCATTATATGAGTGAGAACATGTGATATTCGGATCTTTGTTTCTGTGAGAGGTCGCTCAGTATTATAGACTCTAGTTCCATCCAGGTTGCTGCAAAATTCATGATTTTGTTCTTTTTTATTGTTTCCTTATTTTTTATGCTAGATTGCTGGATATATTCATAGATCGTCAGGTATGCATTTTAGTAGTTTTACATCTCTTACCAAGTTTCCTCCAAAAATGTGGCTAATGGAGTGTATTCTTGTGTTTAAAAAGTGTGTCAACTTTAATTTCTAGTATAGTTTAGAATACACTAGTATATACTATATTAGAGTATACTAACATATATAGGTAAAACAAAAACTCTTTAGGCCTAAGTAATTTTTAAAAGTGAACAAGATTCCTGATACCAATAATGCAGAGCACTGCTGCACTATGAAAAGCAGCCTGAGTACATTTTTATGACCCCCTTCCCCATGCTGTCTTCTCTCTTTTTGGTCCATAGACTCTCCTCGGCTGCAGGAACCATTCTCTCTCGTAGAAAGGGCCTTTCATTATTTTGTGTTTTCCTGCCCTTCTCTCACACGTGTCCAACCCAGTGATTCTCTCACATGAACTGCCATAAGCATGGCAACCATGCGGCCCTACATTTCCAGAAAAAACACCTGCTCAGCTATTATTCCTCCCTCTCAGTTACTCTCGCTGTCCCTCCTTCAAGAATGCTGAGATGGGATTGTCCTGTGAAAGGGGAATTGTGTGTAAACAGCACCTCTCCTAGTGATCAATTTGGGAACTATGGGTATGGTACTTAACCTCTCTGATCTAGGTTTTCGCATTCATCAAAATGAGAAGATTATCTATGTGTGTAGCGTTGTGAAAATTAAATGAAATAAATTAGATAGAGTATTGAGTACCAAGCTTGGCAAAGAACAGCAATTTCAGAACAGCTGGAGAGTTTTATTCATTAACTTGCTTTTCTTTTTTATTGTACCACCTATACATGTATGCTTCTTCGATGTATTCTTTAGTCTTGGGTTTTTTAATTTATAAAAATGGAATCGCTCTGAATTGATTCCTCTGTCAATTTGTACACTCATCATTATGTTTTTAAGGTCATCCATGTTATTGAGTGAAGTTGTAGTTTATTCTGCTGTATTCAGTTTATCTTGTGACTATACCAAAATGTATCTATCTGTTGTGTTGGCCTTCTGCATTGCATCTGTATTTTATATATATGTGTGTGTGTGTGTGTGTGTGTGTATACACACACATATGAATGTATCTGAATATATATTCACATTCATTCATGCCAGCATGATCAATACTCCCATGAGAATGTCTCCCAGCGCACATGTGCAGGACTTTCCAGAAATGAAATTGCAGACTACAGGGTATGCATATGCTCTATTTACCAGGCGATGTTATGCAGTGTCCCAAAATGATTATACAAGTGTACATTTCCATTCCCACTGATGACAGTTTCTTTGGTTCTACATCCTCACCAATAGAGTATTTGACTTTTAATTATCTTTGCCAGTCTGAAGAGTGAGAAATTAAATGCTATTGTGATATGAATTCCAACTTTCCTGATTAATAATGAAGTCGAGTATCTTGTCATTTGTCTGTGATCTTTTCTATTTCCTTTTCTGTGAAATGTTTGTTCATGTCTTCAGCCTATCTTTTTTAAGGTGAGAGTTAAGCATACCAGATAATATTTTTTTGTCCATTATGTGTGCGGCCAATTTCCCTGTACAGTCTGTGGTTAATATTTTCACTCAATTTTTGATGCCTTTTTATAAACGTTAGGTATTTTTTTTTTAAATTCATGGGATACACGTGCAGGTTTGTTACATGGATATTTTGTGTGATGGTGAGATTTAGGCTTCTACTGAGCCAGTCATCCAAATAATGAGCACATTAAACATGAGTTTTTAATTTTAATATAGTCAAATTTATCAAGCTTTTATTTACAGTTAATGTCTTACATAAGAAATTTTTCCCATCCAAAGACATTCAAAATCATTAAAATATTTTCTTATATTATCTTCTCAACATTGTATAGTTTCAACTTGCACATTTATTATTTATCTATGTGAAAATTAATTTATGTTTGGAGAAAGTAGGGTTCCAATTTCTTTTGTCAGTGTAAGTATTCAGTTGTTCTAACACCATTTATTGAATAGCCAATCTTGATCTGGGAAAAAAAAAGCTGTTTATTTTTTTCAATAAGTTTTTATAATTTTCTCCACATACTGTTACACATATTTTATTAGATTAAGTGATTTAATGTATTATAAATGATGTATTTTAAAGTTTCATTTTCCAACTGGATTTTGCTCGTATTTAGTAATCTAACTTTTATATGTTTTATATTCAGAAAACTTCATACACTCTTATTAATTTCGACCACTGCTGTAGATTATTTGTATTTTTTCCACAATGTTATCATCTATAATGAGTTTTGTATTTTCATTTCCAAACATATACTTTTTAAAAAACTTACTGAACTCTCCTATATAATGTGGAACATATGATAGGGCATATCTTTGTGGTGCTATTGATTATAAAGGGAATCTTTGCAATATATCATTATGAAGAATGATGCATGCTAAAAGATTTTTCCTTTCTAAAAAAAATGTCCTTTATCATTATGGAACATTTGCAGAACTTTTCATCAAGACTGGTTTTTTCCTTCATCTCTTCAGATGATGATAGCATTTTCTCCCTTTAAACTATTAATTTAATGATTTCAATAAATAATTTTCTTAATGTTAAATCCACCTTTTTATTCCCGAGACAAACTCGTATAGGTGATGACATATTATCTTTTTTTAAAGCACTGCTTGATTCAGTTTGCTGATATTTTATTTAGGATTTTTGTTGTGTTTTGTTTTCTTTTTCTTTTTGGATTTTGGTGTTAAGATTACACCAGCCATTATTCTCTGTAAGAGTCTGTGTAAACTTGGAATTAGCCATTCCTTGAACTTACCTTTAAAGTCAAAGATTTCTTTGTGTTCCTGTCTACTGATTCAATTTTGTTCATGATTATAAGAATATGCAGATTTTCTATTAATTTTGGAGACAATGTGGTAGGTTGTATTTGAAAAATTATTCCATTACATCTAAATTTTCAAGTTAATTGGCTTAAAATTGGCTATACTACACTCTTACCTATTACATTTCTGATTTATCTATGAAGTCCTCTTTTCATCCTAATATTTCTTGTCCTCTCTCTCTCCTTGACTAACCTTTCCAGAAACTTGTCTTTTGTATTCATCTTTTTCAAACGATCAACTTTCGCCATTTATGTTTATTTTCTATTTCATTAATTGTGTTTTTTATTTTTATGATTATCTTCATTTTACTTCCTTTGGAGTTGATTTGCTGAGTTTTTTGAAATAGCTTCCTATGTGGAATGATTATTGCCTTATGACGTCTTTTCTTTTAGGTGAAAGCATTAAAGATGATAATTTTTCCTGTAAGTACCACAGCACTTCGCAAGTTTTCCCCCTTCTTGTGCTGATTTTGATCCACTGTTTCTACTCTTTTAGTATTGCCTTCAGAATGTTAACCTACCTTAACCTTGCTCCCGAACGATAGCAGGGCCTTAGAAGATGCAAGCCAATGATCCCTCTTTAATTTGTATGGTATTTTTAAAAATCAGCGTCTTAGCTCATTTACTTAGTCTCACAATTTAAATAATTTTTATTTTGTATAGAATTTTAAAAATGATTTCCTTGATGTTTACCAGTTCTTTAAATTAAATATTCTTTCTTCAATCTCAGACCTTTCTGAGATCATTTCTTTTTTTTTTTTGAACATATTTTTTAGAATTCCCTTTGATAAAATTCTGATGATCATAAACAGTGCTTTGCTTATTTTATTTTAGTTTTTGAAGGAACATTTTGCAGTCTATATAGCACTATCTGTCCTCAGCACTTTGAAGATAATATCCCTTAGTCTTTTAGTTTGTACTATTTCTGTTGAGATCTCTGCAGTCAAATTGTTCTTCTCCCTTGTCCCCTATGTTTTGTACTTTTTCTACACAAACATTGATGATGAAATTTATGTTAGGCCTCCTCATTGTGCCCTCTACACATATATCAATTTCTCTTTCCTTTAAATTCTTATCTCATAACTGTATTCTGTGTAACAAAGATTAATCTTGATTTTTTTTTTTTGAGTTGGAGTCTCACTCTGTCACCCAGATTAGAGTGCAGTGGCTGCTCCCGGCCACCGCAGCCTCGACCTGCTGGTCTCCGGCGATCCTTCTGCCTCAGCCTTCCAAGTAGCCGGAATTACAGGCATGCACTACCACGCCCGGCTGATTTTTTGATTTATTGTAGAGATGAGGTCTTGCTGCCCAGGCGGGTCTCGAACCCACAGGCTCAGGCAATCCACTCACCTCAGTCTCCCAAAGGCGTGGGATTACAGGCTGAGCCACCGAGCCCGGCTGATGTTGGTTATTTTTTATCTTTTTAAAATTGAGTTGAAGTGTAATATTAATTCTCTCTTCATCATATATAATATGCCATAATATGCAATTTAGTGCATTTTAATAATTATACTTTTTATTTCACCTGCATGTTATTTTATATAGCCCTTAGTACATGTTTATTTTTGAAAATTCTATATTTTATTGTAATAGTTCTTTCCTATTCCAAATGTGATCACTCTAATCATCTGAAGTCTTAGCATAGGAGGTAGAATACGCCACTGATTGTTTTTACAAACTCTCACTATGGTGGTTTGTTTCCTTAGGTATATTTTGATCATATTTAGCATGACTATATTTGACTGCACAATCCATGAGAGTTCTGAGCTCTTGGGTTGCTTTCCTCCATGGAGAATGTTTCTATGGGGAACTCCTAAAATCTTCAAGTTTATTCATTTTGTCGGTGGTGGGTCCTAGGCTTATACTGCAAATTTAAAGGGGATAAACCAGTTTTTGGGTTTGCTTATGTTCAAGTCCAATCTTGGGCCATTGTTACATTTTCTTATCGGGAGTTGTTTTTGTTTGCTTGTTTTGAAAACTCCCCTTGTTTGCTTATGAGCCAAACAATGCTTGAAAAGTCATGCTGTTTTAATCTATTCAGAATCTATCAGTATTTTAGTTAACTAACCCTTCACAATATCTAGTTTGTCAGATTGTTAGATGGTAGAAGTATAATACATGACAGTTATTATGGATTCAGAAAGCATCACTTCTATACCATGGGACCACATGAAATCCAGTCCTGGAGTGTTGAGAAATTCATAAACAGTTATTCAAAGAAGCTGACAAATATAATTGATTGTTGTGAAGCTACGTAGATTTTTGAATCAGCATTTTAAAAAATTGGAACTAGGTCTACATAATGCAAACTTGTTATGACACAACTGCCATTTCAGATTCAAATGATAGAATTTGGTCCAGAGGTAGCAGCATACACTTTTTAAGTTGTTCAACGAGTCAGCTCTGATGCCACTGATAACACTGCTTCCCCGGGCAACAGTCTTTCTGCCAGCTCACATCAAAATATGCATTAAGCGTGAAGGGGGAAATGACCCTTTGGTTTCACAAGTTTATTTTCTTATTCTCTCCTTTTCTTCCATTTCTCCTTGACTGGCTGCCTAAATTATATCTAGATATTAAGCTTAAGCTCCAAAAGGGAACAAATCATTAAGAATTGGAGTGGTGCTGTCCAAGAATCTTAGGCACTCCAGTATCAGCAATTTCCAAGACAGATAAGGAAAGAATGCATCTTTTCGGTAGAGAAGAAGATGGTTTTGTAGTGTCTTCTGTGTGCTAGAATAAGTAACCCATTTGATGTCCTCATAAGAGGTGCCCTTCTATTTTCACTCCTCTCAGATATGAATTATTAAAGATGCTCTTATTGTTCCTCTGTAAGTCCTGTATATAATGTAGAACTCATCTTGAAAAAAAGAAAAGAAAATATCTGGAAGTAGCAAAAAATAATGCATCTGAAGCTTATGACTCTTGCCCATAGTTAAATCATTTCTCATACTTTCGCACAAAAAAATTCTTGTTCATTTTATTTTCATCTTATGCAGAAGGTAATTACCCTTCAGAGACACCTGCAGGGAGAGGCTATGAGGATGTCTGATAATTTTTAATGTGTTTTTCTCTATACTTTCTTTTCAACATTCTACTAAGTCGAGCACATCTGCCGTGAAGCATCAGCAGAGGATGACTTCATTAAATATTAAACACTGTTTTCTGCCTTTGCAAGTGTTTGTCCTATACAACATCCTCAAATGGTAGAAGCTTACGCGAGGGCAACAAAAATCTTTATAAACTATAAACTGCTCCTTGCAAAAGGCAGCCCATTGATATGCTGTTTGTTTCTTACAAGCAGTTAACCACCTGCTGCTTTTCCAGTTTGAGCAATTGTTATAACAGTATCTCTAAACAATCATTTTAATGATAACTTGAGGTAATATATTTTTTTGTCAAGAAGCAATCTTTAAAATGAGTAAAACTTATTTGTCCAATAGCCAATTATTCAGGAGAGAAAAAAATAGATTACGTTAGAAGCCTTATATTGCTTTTTTCCCCAAAATCTATTCCTTTACCTCTAAGTATATAATTGGAAATATAGATTTTTAATCTAGTTTACATTCACTCTGGAATTTTCTCCTTTTTTAATTTTAAGCCTTGAAAAATATGAGGCAGTAAGTTTTCCTTTTAGTGCCATCTGCTGGTCTAGATATTCTGACATTCTGGTTTGTATGCTAGAGAAAATAGATTTCTAATGCAATGAAAAAATCTTCACAAAGAATTCTTGTTAAAAGATTTTTATTTCATATACCTCATATTTGTTATATTTGAATTCAGAGATCCTTTTATACTTAACTCCAAAAGTTATAATTATTATGACAAAGTCATTCATTTATATTCATAATTATTTTATATTATTTTACATTATAGAGCATTATAATGTATTATGGCTGACAAGTTGACTTTTCTATCTCCTTTGACAGTTATAAAATTTTGGAAAGTTAACTATAATATTTAATTGCTTACTTTCTAGGAAGCAAATTTTAAGGCTATAGGAAAAAATAGGTTACTTGAACACTTTATGTGATTTGAGTGAGCTCTTTCCAACCTCAAGAAAACCTTTTACACTTATTTCATACACCGCTAAACAGATGGGTTTTGAACTGGTGAGTCTTGGATATTTTCTGCATGCTCATATCTAGTGATCAGCAATTTCGTTCTGCTTTTCTGCAGTCTATAATCGACACTTTGAAAATTCTTGAATGTTCATTACTTTTATTGATTTCATTTCAAATAGATATCTACTCATGATTTCTAATCCAGATATCTTTCCTATTAAGGGGCATTTCTTCACCTCTGTCCTTGTCTCCAGTTCTGAAGGGTGCCCAGTGGTTTGCTTGCTGGGTCTTTGGCACGCTTGCCAACTCAGTGGTTAGTTGAACACTGGAACACATCCTCTCAAATGCTCTCTGATGAGATATAATTTATGTTGATTCAACTCTTCACAAATTGCCATCTGTCAGCTTTGCTTTTTCTAATCCCTCATCTCTTTCCTTCATTACATTTGGTCAAACTGGCAGAAGCTCAGATATTGGCTTGGAGCAAAGGCTCTCTGTCAACAGGGAAGATCTCTTTTGAAACCCATACCTCACTCATGAATTACCTTCTTTTCAATCTCAACTGTGGCAATATTTTCATTTGGTTTTTCATCATCCTCTTCTACACAGGAAATAAAGCCGCAGCACCCACTGACATCTCTGGCTTCTGGGACTGGACTGAGAAGCAATTTGGCATCTATATCTTCCAAATAATCTGTCTTTGTTGGTATTCTCTGGTCTTGTTTTATGCTTCCAGGAGCTATACAAAATATTCACAGTGAGTGAGAGTACCCAGATTTCTGCTGCTTCTTGTGCCTGGAGCACAGATCAATTTTACTAAAGATTTTTGTCCTAAAGGGGCTTTCTTCATCTATAGATCTGAAAAAAAATTGTTTTATACCCCTGAAATATAGGAAAAGTCATTTAATGCTAATTTGAAAGCAGACAAGCATTATTTAATTAATAAGAATATTAAAGCATGATGAAAATCTTCATGTCAACAGACTGAAATCACACCTACGTAAATCTTAATGTTTTTAGAAGGGAAATGCTATCCCTAAGCCAAGATTTCTCAGATGTGGTA
This sequence comes from Carlito syrichta, assembly GCF_000164805.1. Classification (NCBI taxonomy): domain Eukaryota; kingdom Metazoa; phylum Chordata; class Mammalia; order Primates; family Tarsiidae; genus Carlito; species Carlito syrichta. The sequence goes on along the minus strand of NW_006991408.1, from coordinate 118,512 downwards.
CTATAGTGACAGGTCCAAATACGTCTTTGTTGTGGAGGTCATCCTGTGCTCTGCAGGACATTTATCAGCAGTCCTGGCCTCTACCTATTGGATGCCAGTAGTACTCCTGTCCTCCAAGTTGTGACAACTAAGAATATTTTTAGACATTGCCATATATCTCCCTATTGATAACCACAGTCATTATATATGAACATTAATGAAAGAAAAATGCTAAAATATGAGCCATTACCTCAAGTAATACAGGTGGTTTTATTTAACTTGCATATTCTTCACTGTAAAAGAAATGTCAAAGGAATCCAAAAATGACACAAAAACATAGACCTCCAATTCTTCCAGTAATAAACAGCTAGGTTATAACATGATCATGGACTCTGGACATTCCCCTGGCAAAACTTGGGGCCTGATCGCAGGACTCATTAGTCAAATGCTGTAACAGAGATGCTCCCAATGACATATTTCTTATTTTATAAGAAACCAAGAACCTGTGAACACTTGCGATGAATTGCTGCTAGTGGCTAACTGATTTTAGAGCCATTGGTCTAATGGATAGATTCTGAGTGATAAAAGAATGAAAAGGGTCTAATGGGCTATGTTAATGTCTTGGCCACGAGCCTTTTGAATATACATACCCTCATTGATAGCCTGTCTATTCTTGAGTTTTACACATTTCCTGGAAGCAGAGTCCATATGCTCAGAGTATGCATCAAACCATATGTGGCACTGTTACAATGTCCAGTCTGACCTCGATTAAGCATGGGGGTTATAAATTCTTTTTTATTCTGAGGAAGCTTTTTCAATGGGCATGATAACACATACAACAGTACTCGATTGTTGCATGGTTTTTTTATGTCATGTAGTTGGATATACCAAGAGCTAAATTTTGTCCCTGAATTATAAAAACCCATGTAATAAAAATTTAATATAATATGATTAGCTGGTGCAGAAGTGTTAAGTCCAGTCCAAATCTCAGTTTGTCAAACCTCAGTTTCTGCATCTATAAAATGGAGGATAATATAAAATAATAGCCTCCTGAGTTTGTTATGAGGGTTAAATTAGATACTAGATATAAAGCACATGGTTCTGCATCTGGTATGTAGCAGTAAGGGTTCCAAACCTTTTAGCCATTAGTCATTTTTATTCAGTTATGTAATAAATGTTGTTATCGGGCTACCATGTAAGGGTGATACTCTTCTATACTAAATACTTCAATCGGATTATGTAGTGAAGTAGATTTGGGAAATCCACACCTAAGAAAAGAGGTTAGCCTTCCTAGAATCAGTTCAGGAAGTTTTGAATGTTTGATAGACGATATTGAAAAACTCTCACTGAGGTGAATGTCACTGCAATTTTTTAGAGAAATGTGAAACCAATGTATTACATCCTGGATTTAAAGACCAACAGATCATCCAAAGTCATCTTGGAAAATTTTTTTTTTTAAACTTTTTTTTTTTTTGAGTTGGAGTCTCACTCTGTTGCCCAGACTGGAGTGCAGTGGCATACTTTGGCCACCGCAGCCTTGACCTACTGGGCTCCAGTGATCCTTCCACCTCAGCCTTCCAAGTAGCCGGAATTACAGGCATGCGCTACCACACCCGGCTGATTTTTGATTTATTGTAGAGATAAGGTCTCGCCAAGTTGCCCAGGCAGGTCTTGAGTCCGCGGCCTCAGGCAATCCACTTGCTTCGGCCTCCCAAAGTGCTGGGATTACAGGCTGAGCCACCAAGCCCGGCAAAACAAAACAAAACAAAACAAAAACTTTATAAATGAGAGGGAGGCTAAACAGTAAGGATTTCAGTTTCTTTCCAATAATGACCAGGGTCTTAATAAGCAGACATGCTATTTTTGATGCTTCTGGTGAGTAGGCAGTGAAAGCCGTTGTACCACACTATCATAACTCGATTACTAAGTTGCTAAAATCTGCTGCTGCTCTGATTCCTGCTTGCCAAAGCCACCTTTTGAGAATCATCTGACTTCCACATAGATATCCCACTGGGAGAATATGCTCTGGCCCAGCCCACATCGATGCTGTGGTCTACCTGGAAGCTATAGGGCTCACTGTAAATAACACCTTTGCATGCCTTGAGGGTTTGATAAACATGTGACAGTTCAGGAAACGCTTCAAGAATGAGAAGAAGTACAGGACATGCAAAGCTAAGGACTGGGCCTGCAAAGATTGACTTGCCTCAACGGCTTCTGTACATGACAAGTGAATTTAACAATTTCTGTTTCAGTCACCTTGATATTGCTTCAATGCTTAAATATTTTGCTCTTTGCCTCTGAATTTGAAAACCTCCTATATTAGTCTTGTTGATAGTTATAACCACTGGATAACTGAGTGAGGATTCTAGGCTTTTGAATATGATAGCTCCTCTCCCTTAAACAGTGAGACACTAAGTAATAATTTAATTATTAGGCATGTATAATAAATATGATGATCAGTTTGTTGCATTCTAGGAGAATTGTGAGAAAGTTATTTCCCATCTTTGGAGGGTGAGAGGCTTAGAAGAAGTACCTAAAATATATCTGAAAGATGTCTCCAAAGCAAAATTTTATCACAGTGGATCCTTATAAAAGGAAAGTCAAATATCAAATTTTTGACAAAATGTTTAAAGTCATGAAACAAAAGGCAGCAGAGGACATCAAAAATACTTTCTGACAGTGTAGTTTGGCATCCTACTGAAGTCTTTTGGGTCATAGTTAAAGTAGGAAAGAAAGGAGGTCATTATTAGAAAAAACACAAATTTGTAACCTAAAACAGTATCAAAATTACCTACTTCATAGGTCAAAGAATATTTGTCTCAAGACTATGAGATAAAAGGAGTGTGTGTGAGGTGGTGGTGACTGACTTGAGGTTCTGCCAAAGGTTGCTTGGTACCTTAAAAAAAAACCAAAACAAAGCAAAAAAACCCCCACAAAACCCAGTAGACTATGAGGTCTTAGCCAAGGGGACTTCCATCCTGACCACCTTAGCACATTTGAGAACCACCAATACTTGGAGACTTCCATATTCAATGTAGAAAGTCATTGTAATAACCAAACCAAGCTGGACACGTGAGATTAGAGTTGCTGTTTTGAAAAATACTTATAGAGAGCTAAAGATGCAACAAAACTTAAAAGAGTTAAGTTTCAGGAAATGCTGAACTCTTGATAGATCAGCATCCTATAACTGTTTTCGTACCTGTGGAATGGAAGGAAAAGGGGGAGCTATCCAGAGAAGGGAGTAAGAAGAGATCAGCAGTGACTGTTGGCAGCTGATCTGTGTGACAAGCACCCAACCTGGGTAGAAGTCCCAGATCAATTTTTTGCAGGGTTAATTACATCCTGAGGTCTCTCAAGATGACTGTCTTCCCCTGCATCTTCACATGGTCTTCCCTTTGTGCGTGTCTGTGACCTAAGGCCTTTTTCTTCCAAAGACATATTGGATATGGTCCCCTTTACTTAAATTACTTCTTTAAAGACCTTATCATTAAATACAGTTACTTTCTGAGATGCTGGGGAATAGAGCTTCAACATATGAGTTTTATGACAACACCGTTCATCTCAATAACACCAGTCCAACTCTTAATAACATTTTAACAGCCACAAGTGAGATGATTCACACGGTCAGAATTCCAAGAGCCCAGGCACAGAGCAACTTTCTTTGACTGCAACTCTTTCCCACAGGTCTTCACTGGATGCTGGGGAGAAGTGCATCAGTTTCTTGTTGCTGTAGTAACTAATTCCCACAAACATACTGGCTCAGAACAACACAAATTTATTATCTAACAGTCTGTAGATCACAAGTCTGACACAGTCTCACTGGACTAAAATCAAGGTGTCCATTGCATCCTTTTCTAAAATCTATGGGGGTGGGGTGGGGGATAAATTTCCTTGCCTTTTCCAGTTTCCAGTGACTGCCAGCACTATTTGGTTCATAGCTCCTTCCTCCACCTGTAAGGCCAGCAACATCCTACTTCCCTGTCCCTGTTTCCATCATCGTAACTCTTCCTCTGACTCTACTCTTCAGCCTTCCTCTTCCACTTTTAAGGGAACTTGTAATTACATTGTGATTATCCACCTATATAATTCAGAATAATCTTTCTTTAAGGTCCACTGATTAGCAACCTTAATTTCCACTTTCCATATAACCTAACATATCTGCAGCTTTTAGATACTAGGATGCGTTCATTGTTGGTGGTAGTGGGGGACAAGAGGGTTACTATTCTGCTTATCATAGTAGCATGTCAAGGGCTGGAGCTGAGAGACAAGCTCCTGAAGACATGAAGTACTTCCTCCAAGGGAAAGGCAGTTGTCCTCCCAAAGAGATGGAAAGGCAAGAAGCCAAGAAAAACTCCCCCAAGACAACCAAGACTTCCACAGATTGAAAGGCAGTGCTGGGCAGAACTGGAGAGCAAAACCTCCCCAAGAATTCAGTGTAGTCAGCAGCCGGAATGGAAAGTGGAGAAAAGCCTCCCAATAGTCTAGAAAGCTGGCCATTCAGCTATTGAACAAAAGAGCTCTCCTGGTTGTCACCAGTGCTTGTATTTCAGGCCCTGCAGAAGAATAAGTTCTGATTCTGATTTAAAACACTTGAAATTGATGGAACTGAGTCAACCTAATGTCACAAGAGTCAGACACAGTACAACTACAGATCTGATGGAATCAGGTCTTCCTTCCACAAAGGCAGCCTGACACAAGTAGGGACATGATTTTGTATGGAGAAAGTGTTATTTACTTCTGTCTCTACCATTCTTTCACACAAAATGTTCAGGTAAAAAACAATATTATATGGCACACAAAGAGAAAGGAAATGTAACCTGCCACTAAAAATAGAAAGAGTCAAGAGTAGCAGACCAGATGGCCCAGACCCATTAGGGACTTTATTTTTTATTTTTATATTTATTTATTATTTTTAAAGATGTCAGGTACAATTCAGGATTAAGTATACACATGTTCATTATGCAGGTAACCTTGTAAATGAGGTGTGCCACTCCTTCCCCTGGCAGTTTCCCTCCACTGCCAGTCCCCCCCTCTCCCCTGACAGTTTCCCACTACTACCAATCCATTTCTTATGGTATTATGATAATTGTCCAAGGTCTGCTTATGAGTGAGAACATATGGTACTCTGTTCTTTGTTTCTGTGATAGATCACTGAGTATGATGGTATCTAAGTCCATCCAAGTTGCTGTGAAGTCCATATGTTTGTCTTTCTTTATGGCTGCATGATATTCCATTGTGTATATGTATCACATTGTTTTTTGTCCAGTTCAGCTTTGATAGGCAAGTACGGTTAGTTCCATGTTTTTGCTATTGTAAATAGAGCTGCAACAAACATGAGTGTGCAGGTATTTTTTCTGTAGAATGATTTGAGTTCCTCTGGGTATATTCCCAATAGGGGGATTGCTGGGTCATATGGAAGGCCAATTTCTAGTTCTTTCAGAAATCGCCACACTGTCTTCCAAAGAGGTTGCACTAGTCTGCATTCCCATCAGCAGTGTAGAAGTGTTCCATTCTCTCTGCATCCTCGTCAGCATCTGTTGTTGTTTGTTTTATTAATGATGGCCATTCTTACTGGGGTTAGGTGGTATCTCAATATGGTTTTGATTTGCATTTCTCACTTTTTCATGTGACTGTTGGCTGCCCATATATCTTCTTTTGAGAAATGTCTATTCATGTCTTTTGGCCGCTTTTTAATGGGGCTGTTTATTTTTTTCTTTTTGGTGCATTTGAGTTCCTTGTAGATCCTAGATTATTTTTTCCCATTCTGTGGGCTATTTCCCTGCTCTCTTGATGGTTTCTTTTGCTTTGCAGAGGCTCGTCAGTTTGATGAGGTCCCACTTGTCTATCTTAGTTCTTTATGGTATGGGCACTTAGGGTTTTGATCAGGAATTGGTTGCCAGTTCCAATTTTCATAATGTTGTCTCCTGCATTTTCTAAGATTCTTATAGTTTGAGGTTCTATAGTTTTATAGTTTGAGTTTGAGTTTGATCCATTTGGAGTTAATTTTTGTGTATGATGATAGGTAGAGGTCCTGTTTCAATCTTCTGCATGTGGTCAACCAGTTTTCCCAGCACCATCTACCGAATAAGCTCTCCTTTCCCCAGTGGCTGTTGTTGGAGACTTTGTCAAAGATGAGTTGGTTGAGAAATTGAGGCTTTGCTTCCAGAATCTATAACTTGTTCCATTGGTCTATATGCCTATTTTTGTACCTATACCAGGCTCTTTTGATTACTGTAGCCTTATAGTAGAGTTTGAAGTCTGGAAGTGTGACACTTCCTGCTTCGTTTCTTTGCTAAGGACTGTTTTGATGATTCATGGTTGCTTATGTTTCCATATGAATTTCTGTATTGTCATTTTCAGGTCTGAGAAGAATGATGTTGGTAATTTAATGGGTACTGTGTTGAATCTGTAGATTGCCTTTGTTAGGATGGACATCTTAACAATGTTGATTCTTCCTGTCCATGAGCATGGAATATTTTTCTATTTGTGTATTCTTGGATTTCTTTGGGCAGTGTTTTGTAGTTCTCATTGTAAGTCTTTTGTTTCTCTGGTTAGGAAGATGCCAAGGTATTTCGTTTTTATGTGTGGCTATTGTGAATAGTACTGTGCTTTTTATTTGGTTCTCTGCCTGCTTATTTTTGTTGTATAAGAATGCCACTGTCTTTTGCACATTTATTTTGTACCGCAAGACTGCCAAAGTCCTTTATCAGTACAAGCAGATTTTTGACAGATTATTTTGGATTTATGAGGTATAGGATCATATCATCAGCAAAGAGGTATAACTTGACTTCCTCTTTTCCTATTTGGATATCCCTGATTTCCTTCTTTTGTCTAATTGCCCTAGCTAGAAATTCCAACTTAATGTTGAACAAGATGGGTGACAGTGGGCAGCCTTATCTTGGTCCAGTTTTCAGGGGAAATGTTTCCAGTTTCTGTCCATTTAGCAATATGCTAATTGTGGGTTTGCCATAGATGGCACTTACTATTTTGAGGTATGTTCCTTCTATACCTAGGTGTTTGAGGGTTTTTATCAAGAAGTAATGCTGGATTTTATCAAAAGCTTTTTCTGCATCTAATGATATAATCATGTGTTTCTTGTTTTTACATCTGTTGATTTATTTAATTGCATTTATGGTCTTACAAATGTTGAACCAGTCCTGCATCTTGGGCATGAAGTCTATTTGGTCATGGCAGATCATTTTTGAGAAGGGTTTTTGGATCCGATTTGCTAGAACATTGTTGAAGACTTTTGTATCTATGTTCATATGGGATATTGGCCTATAGTTCTCTTTTTTTGTTGAATCTTTACCTGGTTTGGGTATCAGTGTGATGCTAGCTTCATAAAATGATTTGGGGAGAATTCTGTCTTTCTCAATTGCCTGGAATACTTTCAATAGGACTGGTATCAGCTCCTCCTTGTACATTCTGTAGAATTCTTCCAGAAAGCTATCCGGTCCAGGGTTTTTTTTTTTTTTTTTTTTTTTTTTGTAGGTAGTTTTCGTATGACTGAGTCAATTTCCTGGGTTGTTATTGGTCTATTCAGTGTTTCAATGTTGTCTTGTTTCAACCTGGGAGGTTGTGTGATGTCAGAAAGTCCTCCATTTCATTTAACTTATGAAGTTTGTTTCCATATAGATGTACATAGTAATCTCTGATAATCTTTTGTATTTCTTTGGGGTCAGTTGTGACTTGATCTTTTGTATTTCTGATTGTGTTTATTTGGGCTTTTTCTTGGTCATTCTGGCTAGGGTTCTATCAATCTTGTTAATTTTTTCAAAGAACCAGCTTTTTGTTTTGCTGATATTTTCTAAGATATTTTTGTCTTCTATGTCCCGTATTTGTGCTCTTATTTTGATGATTTGGATTCTTCTGCTAAGTTAGGGTTTTGGTGGTGTTCTTTTTCTAGCTCACTTAGGTGATTTGTTAGGCTCTTGACTTGTGATCTTTCCATTTTCTTGATGTGTGTTCAGAGAGATATAAATTCTCCTCTTAGAATTGATTTCATGGCATCCCAAAGGTTTTGGTAAGATGTTTCTTTATTTTCATTTGTTTCCAGGAATTTTAAAATTTCTGTTTTTGTTTCAGTGTTGACCCAGTAGTTGTTCAGCATAATACTGTTTAGTGTCTATTTCTTTGTAGGCGTTGGGGAAATTTTGTTGGTATTGATATTTATTTTTATTCCACTGTGGTCTGAGAAGGTGCATGGCAATATTTCAACCTTATGGAATTTGTTTATGCTTTATTTATGGCCAAGGATGTGATCGATCTTGGAGTACATTCCATGTGGTGATGAGTAGAAGGTATATCCTGTGGTTGTTGGGTAGAATAATCTGTAGGTATCTATTAAGTCCCTTTGGTCGAGTATCAAGTTTAGGTCATGGATCTCCATGTTGATTTTTTGCCTTGATGATCTATCTAGGGCTGTTAGTGGGGTATTCAAGTCCCCTGCCCTAATAGTGCTAGAATCAATATCTTTTTTTAGTTTACTTAGTAGTTGCTTTATAAATTCTGGTGCTCCTGTCTTGGGTGCATATATGTTTATGATGGGTATTTCTTATTGATAGATTGAACCATTTATCTTTATGTAGTGTCCTTTTGTATCTTTTTAAATTTTTGACAGCTAAAGGTTGTTTTGTCTGATTTTAAGATCATGACTCCTGCCTTCTTTTGAGATCCATTTGCCTGGAAACTCATTTTCCATCCTTTAACTTTGAGACGGAAATTCAAAAGATCATCCAATAAACACTATTATGAACACTTCTATGCAAACAAACTAGGCAATCAGAGAAAATGGATAAATTCTTGGAAACATACAAACCCCAACTTTGAATCAGAAAGAAATAGAAACCCTAGACAGATCAAAAATGAGCAGCAAGTTTGAAACAGTAATTACAAATTTCCCAACAATAGTCAGGCTTGGTGGCTCAGCCTGTAATCCCATGCCTTTGGGAGGCTGAGGTGAGTGGATTGCCTGAGCCCGCGGGTTTGAGACCTGCCTGGGCAGCGATACCTCATCTCTACAATAAAATAAAAAAATCAGCCGGGCATGGTAGCACTTGCCTGTAATTCTGGCTACTTGGAAGGCTGAGGCGGAAGGATCGCCAGAGCCCAGCAGGTCGAGGCTGGGTGGCCGGGAGTGGCCACTGCACTCTAGTCTGGGCGACAGAGTGAGACTCCAACTCAAACAAACAAACAAACAAACAAACAAACAAAACCAAATTTCCCAACAACAACAAAAAAAAGTCCAGGACCTGATGGACTCACAGTTGAATTCTACCAGTTCTTCTTTGAAGAACTGGTACCAATTTTACTGAAGCTATTCCACAGAATTGAAGAGGAGGAAATTCTTCCTAATTTATTCTATGAGGTCAGTATCATTCTTGTCGGTGACCAGCACTGACCAAGGGTGGGTTAGGACCCGCACCAGAGAATCTGGACAGCGAGAAGACCACTCGGAGGCAGTTCTTCTGGGAACAGTCTGATCAGGACTAGAGCCGATTTTATTCAAACCTTTTCCAACTTATATACCATTTTCTATACCCTCCAGCAATGTGATAATCACTCACTGGGGGCGTACAAGTTTCGTGCTTTACAAACTATGCATCACAAGACCACCACGAGATCTGCAATTTCCAAGCAAACAATTCGAATTCCATGATGCCTGCCGTGCTTACATTAAGGTCACAGGTGCACAATTTCAATACAAATCGTTCAAAGTGTTTTCCATAATGTTCAATGAATCATTCATATTATACTCTTTGCTCTATACCCTGATTAATACAAAAAACTTTCCTGAGTTAACTCTAGGTTCAATCCAAGTTCACTGATTCCCAATATTTTTAACAATTAATATTATCAACTTAACACTATACTATAATCTATAAGTTTAGTTAAATGACTTAACTGTCAGTTATACTATTAACCTATTATGATTTAACGTAATGCCTTATAACTCAGTTAAAACTTATTCTTAAACTACCAAACTTTACTATAATTCATATGTTTCATATGTCTAAACTTTAATTTTCATATGATCTAGTTATTGGACTTTAATACTATGCTATATCCTATTAAGCTAATACCTTATCGTTAATTCTTTTATAAATCGTATAGTAACTATTACACTTGAATAATGTAGCAAAAGGAATAAAAACAGCAAGCATAGATTTACGCAGCTATGAGTGTATATGTATATATTTTATCCTAACAAGTCTACTCTAAAAATCAAATAGTAGCTGTCACACTCTTGAACAAGGAAATGCAGGGTTGCCAAGATGGCAGCCATGGGCTGAAGCAGACAGAGTTTCGGTAATTAACGAAACAAAA
>NW_006991408.1:93517-108140 GCF_000164805.1 Carlito syrichta | reverse complement strand
ATTTACTTATAAAAGTTTTACTGCCATATATGCTCACTGGTCACTAATCACATGCCAATATCATAGGTATAACTGATATCCTATGTCAGAGGCGATCTTCCAGATGGGCCTTTACAGGCCTCAGCCATGTAGCTATAGATGTTGGCTCCCAACACATTCTCATACCAAAGCCAGGAAAAGACACAAAGAAAGAAGAAAGCTATGGATCAATATCCCTTATGAACATAGATGAAAAAATCCTTGGCTGGGTGCAGTGGTTCAGCCTGTAATCCCAGCACTTTGAGAGGCTGAGGTGACAGGATTGCCTGAGCCCGTGGGTTTGAGACCAGCCTGGGCAACTTGGTGAGACCTCTTCTCTACAATAAAAAAAAAATCACAAAAACTAGCTGGACGTGGTGGCATGCGTCTGTAGTTTCAGCTACTTGGAAGGTTGAGGTGGAAGGATCACCTAAGTCCAGCAGGTGGAGGCTGTGGTGGCTGTGAGCTTGCCACTACACTCCAGCCTGGGTGACAAGAATGAGACTCCAACTCAAAAAAAAAGAAAAAATCCTCACAAAATATTATCAAACTGAATTCAATAGGACATTAAAAAAAAAGTACATCACAACAAAGTGTGTTTTATCCCAGAGATGCAAAGTTGGTTCAACATATGCAAATCAATAAATGTGATCCATTACATAAACAGAATTAAAAAAGAAAAATCATATCAAGAGATGCAGAAAAAGCATTTGATAAAATCCAGCATCCCTTCACGATAAAAACCCTCGGCAAGATAGGTATACAGGGAACAGTCCTCAAAATAATAAAAGGTATACATGACAAACCCACAGTCAATATCATCCTGAATGGAAAAAAGTTGAACACATTCCCCCTCAGAACTGAAACAAGGAAAGGATGCCTAGTTTCACCACTACTCTTTAACATAGTACTGGAAGTTCTGGTCAGCACAATCAAGCAGGGAAAAGAAATAAAGAGTATCCAAATTGTAAAAGAAGAAATCAAACTATCACTGTATGCTGACACTATGATCGTGGGCCTCAAGACCCCTAAAGACTCTTCCAAAAAACTCCTGGATTTGATACATGAATTTGGTAAAGTTTCAGGGTACAAAATCAATATATACAAATTAGTAGAATTGCTATACACCAGTAGTGACCAAGCTGAAATTCAAGTCAAAATCTCAGTTTCTTTACAATAGCAGCCAGAAAGCTAAAATACCTAGGAATACATTTAACCAAGTAGATTAAAGATCTTTACAAGGAGAACTACAAGACTCTGATGAAAGAAATTGCAGGGGACACAAGCAAGTGGAGAAATATCCCACGCTCATGGACTGGAAGAATCAACATTGATCATATTACTCAAAGTAATCTACAGATTCAATGCAATCCCTATCAAACTACCAACATCATTTTTCACAGAATTAGAAAAATCAATCCTAAAATTCACAAGGAACCAAAAAAGAGCCAAAGCAATTCTAAGCAAAAAGAACAAAGCTGAAGACATCATATTACTTGACTTCAAATTATATTACAAGGCGGTAGTAACAAAAACAGCATAGTACTGGTATAAGAGCAGACACATGAATCAATGGAACAGAACAGAGAATCCAAAAATAAACCCAAATACTTACAACCAACTCATCTTTGACAAAGCAGACAAAAACATACACTGGGGAAAGTACACCCTATTCAACAAATGTTGCTGAGAAAATTGGATAGCTACATGCAGAAACTTTATCTCTCCCAATATACAACTCAAGATAGATTAAGGACTTAAATATCAGACCTGAATCCATAAAAATCCTAGGAAAAAAACAAGGAAAAACTCTTAATCCTAGGCAAAGAATTTATGACTAGAATTTTGAAAGCAAATGAAACTAAAATTAAAATAAATAAGTGGGACTTAATTAAACTAAAAAGCTTCTGCGCAGCAAAAGAAATAATCAAAAGAGCAAATAGGCAACCTACAGAATGGGAGGAGATATTTATAAACTATACATATGCAACAAAGGACTAAAATCCAGAATGCACGAAGAACTCAAACAAGTCAGCAAGAAAAAACAAATAACCCCATTAAAAAGTGGGCAAACAACATGAACAGACATCTCTTAAAAGAAGATACACAAATGGCCAGCAAACATGAAAAAGTGCTCAATGTCACTCATAGTCAAGGACATGCAAATTAAAATCACAATGAGATACCACTTTACACCCATCAGAATGACCGTTATAGTAAAAAAATCAAAAAACAACAGATACTGGTGAAGATGTAGAGGAAAGGGAACACATATATACTGTTGGTATGAGTGTAAATTAGTACAGCTTCTATGGAAAGCAGTATGGAGATCACTTAAAGAGCTAAAAGCAGATCTACTGTTTGATTCAGAAATTCCACTTTTAGTTATCTACCCTAAGGAACAGAAGTCATTATAGAAAAAAGGCACCTTCACCTGCATGTTTATTGCTGCACAATTGCAAAGATGTGGAATCAACCTAAATACCTGTCCACCAATCAGTGGATAATAAAAATGTGGTATATATATATATATATACACACACCATGGAATACTATGCATCTGTAAAAAGGAATGAAATTGTGTCCTTTGCAGCTGCATGGATGGAGCAGGAGATCATCATCCTAAGTGAACTGACAGAAACAGAAAACCAAACAACCGCCCGTTCTCACTCATATGTGGGGGCTAAACAGTCACAAAGTCAGAAATAACAGACAATTTAATTCCTTTTTATAGATGCATAGTATTCCATGGTGTGTGTATATATATATACCACATTTTTATTATCCACTGATTGGTTGACGGGTATTTAGGTTGATTCCACATCTTTGCAATTGTGCAGCAATAAACATGCGGGTGAAGGTGCCTTTTTTCTATAATAACCTCTGTTCTTTAGGGTAGATAACTAAGAGTGGAATTTCTGAATCAAACAGTAGATCTATTTTTAGTTCAATAACTGGGAGTGGGGGAGGAGAGTTAGGGTTCAGAAACTACCGATGAGCCACAATGTTCACTATCTGAGGAATGGGCCATCTGAGACCCAATCCCCACCAGTACACAATATGTCCATATAACAAATATGCATGTGTATGCCCAAATCTAAAATAAACTTAAAAAAATTTTTTTAAACTAAAAAATAAAATATTCATGAGTCCATATTGACTTAAATAAATAATGGAATAAATAAGTAGGGAGAAGAGAATTACAGAATTCTAATTAGTAAATGTAGAAGAAATAAAGGAAATAGAAAGTTATCCTTAGAATGCTACAGTAAGATTGCTGTAGGAAAGATTCTAGCACCAATGGATGCTAAAATTAGTGGACCAAAGTCTGAGGAGAAAGAGGGTACTTTCACAGTTTCAATTTATCTCCAAGAAATGTTCCAAGTATGAAGAGAAAAATAACTTTACAGTGGAGAAACCCAGATGTCAACATCTTTAACAAGTAATCAAGGTTAACGTCACCAGCAATAAGACATATCAACATTATGTACACCTTTTATAATACATGGAGAAAGGTACATCTCTTCTGTAGTGGTGAATTGCTGAAAATGCAATTTTCCAATCTAATCATGAGAAACATCAGAAAACCCAAATTGAGGGACAATCTATTCAAATCAGTAGTGTTGAGGTCATGAAAGACAAGGAAAGATGGAGGGACCGCCAGAGCTTGAGGAGACTAAGGTGACAAGACAACTAAATATAAGGTGGGACCCTGGAACCCTAAGGTGGACCCTAGAACAGAAAAAGATGTTACTGGAAAAATCTGGTGATATCCAAATAAAGTCTGTAGTTTAGTTAACAGGAGTGCGCCAGTGTCAATTTCTTAGTTTTGGTAATTGTACTTTAGTTATCAAGATGATAGCATTAGCGGAAGCAGGGTGAGGTGTACAAGTGTGTTCTACTGTTCTTGTAACTTTTCTGTAAATCTAAGTTTGTTTCAAAATAAAATTAAAAATAAAAGAGATGCCAATGGATCGAGTGGAAAAGGTTGATGACATGCCTGAAGAGAAGGACAATTTTCATAAAGACATAGAAATTGCCAAAAAAAATAGCCAAATGGAGATGTTAGAACTAAAAAATACCAACTGCTGGGTCTTACGTAGCAGGGATCCTGGTATAATTGTGCTGAGGCTGGGTACAGGCAGTTGGAGGGATGTGTGTAATTTCCCAGAAAATTCTAATTATGGCCAAAGTTGAAACAACTGGGCTTGCCTAATCAAATTAGTATTAAAATATAAAGGGACTGTACAATGTATTTCCAGTCTCTAAGACTACCCTTACATTTGGAGATTTCCTGGAAGGACTCATGGGAATCAGCATGTAGTTTTAATCATGGCTAAAATTCTTTCCAACAACACAGCAAAGACATACAGTCATTATATGACAAAAAACCACAGCAGAGCCTAGAAGAACCCATGTGTAGGCTTCCTCATGTTCTCAGTGGCCGACCTGGCAAATGCTTCTTTCTCCACCAACAAGCGTGTGCTGTTTCTACCCAGGGAAGCCCATTAAAGAAGGCAAAGTTCTCATTAGGAAAGTCCAAGGTTTTTATTGGGAGCTGGTCATGTAGGCACCCTATACTTAATGTGTGCCAAAATATCTGACTGCTAGAAGGAAAGCAGGTGTTTCGTGTAAAACACATTGCGTGTTCACATAGTATAGGTACAGTAAGTCACCCTTATCAGTTAGAGCACATTTAAATACTCACAAGGAATGGTTTACCAGTCAAATTCCAGATGCCAGGCAAGGGCTAGCCTCGAAATCAGACTTCTTTCCAAGCACAGCATCTTGGGTCTGTTGTGGTAGCTCTTTTCTGCACATATGGCAACTTGTCACTAACACCAACATTTTACTGAGCACTTACGAGAGGATGATCGCTGTACATTATTTCATATAATGCTTATGACAACTCTGTGAGGTGTATATTCTTTTTATTATACAACTGAGAGGATTGTTTTTTAACCCCAAGAGATAATTTACCCCAATATCACATAGCTGGTATATAGTTATCCAAACTCATCGTTCAATTGATACATCCTGTTCTGAATCACTCTTTTTCTTCATTGAAATTAGAGATAGATGATAGTTCTCCCTCCCTCTCTCTTTTTTTTTTTTTGATTGGAAAATATAGTTTATTTAGAAAGGAAATTAGAGAGATAGAGACAGAGAAGACTCACTTCCCCAAGGTAGGGGAGGAGGCCAAAGCTTAAGAAACATGGCCTGGCCAGTGCTGAACAAAAACAGTGACCCTCTCCCTCTTTTTACCATAGAGCATTTTTAAGGATAAAGAATGATGCCTTCAAATGTACTTGGAAAGAAATTACATAAATTCCATTTTTTTCCATTGTTATTACCAATGTAGGTAGTTTTGTTGTTTTTTTTGAGTTGGAGTCTCACTCTGTTGCCCAGACTGGAGTGCAGTGGCCACTCCCGGCCACCACAGCCTCGATCTGCTGGGCTCTGGTGATCCTTCCGCCTCAGCCTTCGAATTAGCCGGAATTACAGACATGTGCTACCACGCCCGGCTGATTAATGTAGGTAATTTTTAACAAAAAAGGAAGCATCTCTCAAGTATATCAATAATATGGCATTTGGAAAATGAACTTTTGAGGTTTCCTGAATCTCTTTTTCACATTACAGTAGTATATGAAAGTATGAGTTTCCCAAATTATTGTATCTGGGTTTTTGCTTTTTGTGAATCTGACTCCTCCTATCCTTGGACCATGTGGAGTTTTTGTACAAAGTTACACAATTCTGGGCTGCTGACAACTCACCAACCTTCTCCAAAACATGTGCTTCCACAGCCTCTGCTAGTTCTATTTCAATAACCACAAAGCTCATTTTATTACTGACACTCCTACATGTATTTCTGCACCTGGAAACTGAAAGGCGAAAGAAAAGTCCTCTCTTTCTGTAGTGAAACAAACCATCCCTTTGTACTAGACCCTAGAGGGCACCCATGGTCTTTCCCTGAAGCCGGGGAGCAGGACAAGGCAGCCTGATCCAGTGAGGAGGCTGCTGTGGAAACTTCAAAGAGGAGCTGTCCTTGCTGTCCTGCCTTCTCTCATGAGGCAAGCCGTGGCTGTTGCAAAGTTAATGCTGACTGAAGCAAAGAGGCTCATTTAGAATTTCAACTAAAGATAGCTTTAATAAAATAAAGAGCCTAAGTTGCTGGAACAGGAGTAGGCAGACTTTCTGTAAAGGGCTAGATAGTAAATATATTAGGTTTTGCAGGCCAGATGGTCTTTGCCTCCGTGACTCAGCTCTGCTGTTGTAGTACACAAGATGCCTCAGACAATATGCAAACAAATGGGCATGGCCGCATTCCAATAAAACTTTATTCACAAAAACAGGAAGCAGGTTGGATTTGATTTACAGGCTGCCGTTTGCCAACACCTGTTCATCAGCAGACTTTGCTATATGTGTTTTTTCCTCTAATTTAAGATACCCAGGGAATCCTTAACTCTTTCATTCATAATGTGCTTTATTATTCCTGTCCGGAGAACAAGCACAGTCTCCATGTGAGAATTTACAGAGATGAAGTACATGAGATTGGTTTACATATTTAACTTTCTTTACGTACAAATCATTTTAAAATATAAAAATGCAGATAGAGCCTGAGTGTTAATCAATAGCACACGAGCCACTCTATGTGGCACATTGCCACATCCTACATGGAGAACAGGTGGCATCTGACTGCTTTTGCAAAATGTTTTCAGGTACAATGACAAAAGAACGATCTCCAGATGTCTGTATACTGTACTACATCTGGAAGGGAGCTAGGCTGTAGAGTCCACAGCAGTCATGCTGGGCCACACCACTCAGAAGTTCTTGGGAGATCAAAATTTACAAATACAAGTGAAATCCAAACAAGGCTTTCAGGTTCACAGTAGCTTTTTTTCTAAATGCAGTTCAAGTTTCAAAATGTAGCTATGTTTACTCAGTGAATGATTTGCATAAAATATAAATGCCTAAAACACGATTTGAATTTTAACTATAGATGCCTTGAGTGTTCTCCCTGTGCATTAAAACCACGGTCAATTGTATCATACAGTAATTACAACCAGTAGATGGCATCTAACAGCTAGAATAATACTTTGGAGCTATTTTTAACATCAGATTTGCTGATTTATGAGGGCTCACCCTTTGATGTTATTTATGTTGGATCATTATAACTTTTAGCCCTACGTATCACAATTTAATTTTAATTTTTTAATCCAATAAATTCACATAAAAGATTTAAATATGAAAACGTCTCTTAGTTTGAACTTGTTAGTTCTATTGTACTTCCACATAATAAGCTGACTAATATTCTGAATTTTAAAAATAGATATCGCTTAAAGACATTAAACACTGTACACAGGCATTTCACATATAGTTGGTTCCCTATGACTGAATAAAGTCAAGTTGCTAATTGCTGGACCAGGACCAAAAGATATATAATAAATGTAATACCAAACACCCTTCCACTTCGATGAATTCAGTGAGAGTCAATTGGGTTTTAAAGTTTCACAAATAATTAAATTTCTGAATAGGATAGACCAGAAGGAGAAAACCAAAGGATTGAATTCTGTTCCTTAGAGCTCAATTTGTGTTTTAGCCGACTATTTAGCTATCAGCAATGGTAACAAAAGTCATTAAAAACTCATTCATTTTCTCATGCAACTTCAACAGAACATCACTGGGTTTCACACTTATAGATAACATACTTTTTACAAAAGAAGCAAAATCTGCCAATCTCAACTCTTTATTTGCCCTGCAAAGCTCATCAAAGCTAGTATCTTATATTATGAATAATCTGAGGTCAGTAATGGAAAGAAGGCTTCTTATGTGTTTCCTAGGCTGTGATCTATCTATATATTTGGTGTCTGAGTTTGAGTTAGATGGATTGCATCAATAAAACAGCATTCTTGGAAATGTGAAGGACAGAGGTCTGCAGGGGGGAAAAGAATAATCTAATCAGAGACTTGTTTCTTACTTTAATCATGAGCCATAAAAACAGCTAAATCCCATGTCATGCTGCAGTAAAGGTTACATCAGCACTTCATACAATATTTATAGTGTAAAAGAAACCCTGCAGTCCAACTCCAATATGACATTAATCTTCTTGCTCTCTTCATTCCTCATTCCATCCTCCCACCTCACTCCCATCCCTTCCCTCAACTGAATGTGCCGTGTGGTACTGTCCTGACAGCAGAGATAAGGATTGATAGAACAAGAAATCTAGACCACAAACAGAGAACCATATCAGATCCCAGGGAAACTGTGATGTGTCTTTTCAGTGTGTGTGTGAGGATGGGTTGGGGCGACCATCCCATTTTGCCCCAATTGGAGGAGATTCCTGGATGTGAGACTTTCAGTGCTAAGACCATTAATGTCCCGGACAAACCAGGACAAGTTGGTGACCTCATTTTTAAGAGGTTTATGGCATCAAAACATGAAGGTTTCATTCAAAAATATTGATTGCACCCTAGTCATATAAAATAAATCACCAAGAACAAAACATGATATTGGGCTCTACTACATAAAGCTTGCTGCCACTCAGACAAAGGTCAGGGTTTAATTTCCACAAGAGCCAGACAGCTTTTCTATGATCCCAGACTTCTTCCTTAATCCAACCATCTAGGCTCAGAGGTTTAAGGAGGGCGAGACAGGGCTTTAGAGAGCTAATAATTCAAGGAACTAAATGGTTACATTGGGAACAGCATCTCAAATCAGAGAGCTTACTGGCAGCCTTTTCCTATGATATGGCTCATTCTGTAATACTCATTGAAAACTCGTTTATACTCAAAAGAATACATCAGAGCAGCTGAAAAGGAGTTCAGGCATAAGGATTCAATCAACATAATTACCGTTCTTCATGAAGCTGCTCTGGATAGCTTGAGGACCGTCAGGTGGGATCGGAAGGCTTTTCTGCCTGGAAGTCTATGCTCTATTTCATGAAAATCTCTCTCTGACTTCTGGTAAACAAGTGATTAGCAGTTACTGCAATGGGGTGCGGGCTGTAACATCACCTTTATTGCAACAATCTAGGCAGTGGCAATCAAATAGCTGAAGGTATCAAAAGATCCCCTTGATGATTATACACTGAAAACTCAAAACTAGCATAGCTCTAGTTAGCATAAACAGCATCACATAAAATGACTTTATTGTAAGAAGGTCTTCTCTGCTTAACATCTCCTCACCCTAAGCCAGCTAGAGAAAGCAGAGGATTTTACCCCTTAGCCTGTACTCCATGCTAGCCACCCTGTTTTCAAGTTCATGCCTTGTCACTCCCCACACCTTTCATCCACCCTTTGCTTTCCCCAAGATCAGCACCAACTCAGGGATTTCTGCTCACTAGAGTCTTGTTGCTTTTTAGCAACACTTATTCTGACAGGACCTTTGAGTATCTCAGTGTTCTTCTTGAGAAACTGGATTTGTGGAAAAGCATGACCAGCCCTGTTCTGTGTGTGTATGGTGCATGCTTGTGCACAGAGGACCCTGCCAGGAGAAGAGGCAGATTGACTTTGTAGGCAGCCGTCCCATGGAACCCAGAAATAGGTTCTGCAGTATATGCAAACGTAAGCAATAGAGGTAGCAGAATGGACCTCCAAGTTCAAAAATTACAATTCTCTCCAAACGGCCAGCCTTTTCAAAAAGTAGACACTAAAAAGCACAACAAAAGTGATTCTTATGAAAAATGCTTCCTTCTGAATGAATCTGAAGTTTCTACCAGCAGGTCATTGACGACTCCTTGAAAAGCCTTAAGTAGCTTACAAAAACATGTTATCCTGGAAAGGTAATGAGTAGCAATTTATTACCTGGGATATGTAGCTATCCCAGAGCTCAAGAGAGAGGATGAATAGATGGCTACATTTTGACTGCAGGTCCATATGAGTAAGGTATTTTAAAATAGGTAACTGGCTGCTCAGAAATGGGGGATAAGGGATACAGGTAATCTACCCACAATCTCAGCAAAGGCCTTTAGCACTTCTCTGTTGCCTTCTTTCACTAACTTGTCCTGGTTTGCCCAGGACGTTATTGGTCTTAGCACTGAAAGTGTCACATCCAGGAAGCTCCTCAATATTGGGCAAACTGGGATGGTCAACCCCCCAATCCTCCCCCCTCACATACACCCTTAAAAGGCACATGCAGCTAGCATAGAATACAGGCTAGGAGGTGAAATTCTTTGCTTTTTCTAGCTGGACTAGGGTGAGGAGATGTTAATCAGGGAAGATTAACAAAGCCATTTTATGTGACACTATTTATACTAACTAGAGCAATACTAGTTTTGAGTTTTCAGTGTACAATAATCAAGGAGACCTCTTGACATCTTCAGCTATTCAATTGTCAATGCCTTTAAGAGGCTGAAAGGGTTCACACCTGGTACAGCTTTACCAGTCATGGTGCCACAAACTGTCTCCATCCAAAAATGAAACAAACTGTTTTTTCTTCTATGCTCTCACACAATATTTTTGACACTTCTGAGATAGGGATTTTCCTCAAATACTAGACAGGGCCTATTCCCATAAAATCATCAGGAAGCAGTTACAGAAGATAGACCTCTGCCCTTCTGCAACCTTTTCAGATTAAGGAGGAGTATATATCTCTTAGGAAGGAATGAGATAGCAATCTGGGAGAACCAGTTTCCCAAAATGAAGGTCACAAGGCCCAGACCTCACTGACAAGACCATGATGGTGTCAAAAGCAACCTCTGCATGTCTTCTTTGCTCATTATGTGATCATTATATTAGCATGCTAAAAGACATTCCCACCAGCGCCATGACAGTTTACAATTACCATGGCAACTCCGAGAAGTTACCCTATATGGTTTAAAAAGGGGAGGAATCTTTGATTCTGAGAACTTCCCCTTTCCCGGAAAATCCATGAATAATCCACTCCTTGCTTAGCATATAATCAAGAGATAGCTATAAAAATAAAACCCCAGCAATGTATAGTGCCTTGTATAGACCAGCCCAGTCTGCTCTGCCTGAGAGGTAAGCCTGTTCTCTATTATTTCAACAAACTTGCTTTTATTTGCCAGCTGAAACCCCAGTGATACACGTGGGCTGCCCTGTCCCTAGATCATTTCTTTAATAAACCTCTCTTTGTCTCCTACTTAAGGCTCACACTTGAATTCCTTCCTGTGCAAAGTCAAGGAACCTACTTGGCCTCTTGGTCAATCTCCAATTCTGGGATTTGCCTGTAATATCTTCCTTAATTATTCTGGTGGGACCCCAACAGGGTCCCTCTACCGGCCTCATGTTCACCAAACTGGAAGCTCTCTGAGCACTATCCTTTGAAGTTTTTAATGGAGGCTCTATTATATAGGCATGATTGATTACATTGTTGGCCATTGGTGATTAAGTCAATCTCCAGCCCATCTCCCGTCCCCAGAGACTGATGGGTAGGGCTGAAAGTTTCAACCCCTCTAATCACAAAGTTGATTCTCCTGGCAAACAGCCCCCATCCTTGGCAGTTTTCCAATGGTTACCTCATTAACATAAGCTCAGGTGTGGTTGCAAGGGGCTTGTTATGAATAACAAAAGATGTTCCTTTCACCTTTATCACTCTCATCACTTACGAAACTGAAAGGGTTTTAGGAACTCTGACCAGGAACCTGGGAATGAAAGCCACAATCACAATTTCAAAGCATTGTGTACCTGAATATATTTAACCCTAGTCCTCAAAAAGCAAGGGAAGTGTTTGAGAGTGCCAAAATGTTATAACAAGAAGTCATTTTTAATGAAGTTAGGTCTTATCTAGCTTTGGATACTTGCAAAGAAAATATTTGCAGCCTAGTAATTTTAGAACTAATCTTTGCACATTTCTCTCTTTCTTTCTTTTTTTTGAAAGAGCATGTAAACAATTTATTGAAAATGTATCAAGGATGAAGAAGAGGGACTTACAATATACATCACAACAAATATTAAGTAAAAAAATTTTTTTGATAACCTTCACTTTTCTCTTTATGACACCCTCTTCTCCTTTCATTCCCACCCTCAGGGCCTATTCCCATAAAATAGGCCTCTGTATCCTTTTATCCCTTTCATCGTAGCAGTAATCCCACACTGACTATGCCTGCTCCAGTATAGGGACTTCTCTGAGTAGTCTCGGCAACTAGAACAGAATGCAGCACAGAGTCGGTGCCCCAAAATGCCTATTAAGTATGGTGGACCTTATTAGTGCTCGCCAACATCGGGTTTATCTCTCCTCCCCTGTACACAGAGGATTCTTAGGTCACTTGCAACTAGGGCCCATGTGCAGTTCTTTTCAGAGGAATGAGAGCAGAAATGATGAAGCCACACACAGCGGTGGGGGCATCTTCAGTAGCTTAGGTTCTTGAGTAACAAAGGAGCAGAGTTCTCTGTTACTCATTTTGGAGGTGGCTGAAGAACAAGCCTTAGTGGCTTAGCCACTGAGAATTGATGGGTTTTGTTATCATTCAATATCCTCTCCTCTCCTGGCTAATACACAATGGATGACAAATATTTTCACATCATTAGCTTCAGACATCAGATTGGAAGCATCTTAATGTTAGGAAAAATATGCTATCAAGAGTCAGAAAATAAGGTATGTACAAGCATGCTTATGCACTTACATTTTAGTCACTGAAAACTCTCAAGAGTTTTTTCTTTCTCAGGGTTAAAACTGGGGGTGGAACCAGAAGGAAGCTAAAGCCCAAACACTATGATTCCATGGATTTGAAAAAATCACTACTTTCAAAGGCAAAGTGTTCAAATTTAAGAGATTATTGATCATGGGCAGTAAGTCAGAAAATGTCACTGGTCACTACAAATCTAGGATGATTTATGCTTAAGCCTTGTGTTTTATACTTCCTTAGCAAGAATGTTTCCCTCTATAATCTGCATCCAGAAGAAAATGGGTCCTGTACAGTTATGCAGCCTATCTGCCTATCTTGAATTATCTAGTGATTCAAGATAGATTTTGTCTGCCAACCTCACGGGGCAAATCAGCATTGCTGGAACTGGAGAACCTAAGTTTAGCCTGCATAGTGCAAACCATCCCAAGGGAAACATCAACTGTTGAGAAGAATGAGTCTGCAAGTTTAACTAAATAGGCAGGTCCAATCTGACTGTCTGTCTTTCAGGCATGCGGCTTTGAAGAGATGCTGGTAAATCCGTGAGTTCATGGCTGATGTTAAGGGCATTCAATGCAATCAGCCTCTGCCAAATTTTTCTCTGGATATTTCCTGATGTTGACACTCGAGGTAGGATTGGCACTTGCAGCCTAGCTTGGGACTCCTTCCTCACTAGAGATATAGTCACTATAGAGTCTGGAGCTGACTCTCCGATGATGCTGCTCTTGTGAATGCAATGCTTACAGCCCAGGAGATAATGCCCAGGCTCTGAGCAATGGTCCTTCACTTGATTTTTTAGAAGATAACCATGCAAAAGCAGTTGATCAACCCTCCACCTGCTTCGCGTATGAATAGCTCATTGGTATGCTGAAAATAGTACACATCACTACTATTCCTAGAGTGAATTCCCATGGTTCTCAGCCAGGGATGCTCAAATTTCTAGTTGGACAGCTTAAACCAACATAAGACCAACTTGAGTAGGCCTAGGTGGGGCTTGGGCCTCTGTATTTCTTTCAGTATCCCAGAAGTGAGCACCAGAGATTTGCTCTGAGGTAAGTTAGAGTAACTTTTTTCCCTTTTCTCTGATTCAAGTTCCATTGATAGGCTATAAAGGGGCTGGAAATGATCAGCACTGGCGCTCCATTCTGTTTTTTTTTTTATAAACAATATTTTTTATTATGATATTGTGGGGTACAGTTAAGGGTTAGGTATACAAATATGCTTCGTTCAGGCACCCTGGTTGATAAGAGGTGTCTCCCCATCCCCAGACAGATATTTACTACTGTTAATGCCATCTCCCTTCCCCTCCCCCCCCATAGTTTCTCACCACTGTCAGTCATTTTCTTATGGTAATACGTTGGATGATCAAGGTCCACTATATGAGTGAGAACATGTGATACTCAGATCTTTGTTTCTGTGAGAGGTCAGTCAGTATTATAGACTCTAGTTCCATCCAGGTTGCTGCGAAATTCATGATTTTGTTCTTTTTTATGGTTGTGTAGTATTCCATCGTGTATATGTACTACATTTTAAAAATCCAGTCCTCTTTTGAAGGAGAGCATGGTTGCTTCCAGGTTCTTGCTGTTGTGAACAATGCTGCTATAAATATACGTGTGCAGATATCCTTTTTTATAGAGTGATTTGAGTTCTTCAGGGTATATTCCCAGTAGGGGGATTGGGGGATCATATGGGAGGTTGATATTTAGAGCTTTTAGGAATCGCCACACTGCTTTCCACAGAGGTTGCACTAGTTTGCACTCCCACCAACAGTGTAGAAGTGTTCCCTTTTCGCCACACCCTCTCCAGCAACTGTTACTTTTTGAGTTATTGATAATTGCCATTCTGACTGGAGTTAGGTGGTATCTCAGTGTAGTGCTGGGAAAACTGGCTGACCACATGCAGAAGACTGAAAAAATTAACTCCAAATGGATCAGAGACCTAAATGTAAAACCTCAAACCATAAGAACCTTAGAAAATGAAGGACATACCCTCATGGAAATTGGAACTGGCATCCATTCCTGA
>NW_006991408.1:66119-93366 GCF_000164805.1 Carlito syrichta | reverse complement strand
TTCACAAAGGAAGACATCCGAGCAGCCAACAGACACATGAAGATATGTTCAACCTCACTAATCATCCATTCTGTTTTTACAGAAGGCACAACTGGGAGTAGTTCTCAGTCTTCAAACCCTAGGGGAGGGGCTAATGCAGAGGCCATTGTGGCACCGAGCATGGTAGCACCTTTGAGGTCTCATGGTAGTTGTTTATCCAGAGCCTGGGAGCTCAGGTCCCAGGTGCCTGAGTCCTCCCAAGAGCTGGAAGAATGCAGCCCAGGATCCTATGCACAACCCCGTTCCTGTGGCTGTCATCTGATAGTTTTCAGTAAGGTCCTGGGGAGTTTATGAGACAGACAGTTCATCATTCAGTTGTGTAAGAATTTGTTTTTTAAAAAGGAACTTTTACCTTACTTCCTAGCAATCTCAAAAAGTCTTTCCACATTATTTCATTCCTTTGAGGAAACTCCTTTGATAGTGGGGTTTACATCTCAGTCTCTTAATTACATGCATTTCCTGGAGCCTGAGAGAAAAAAATAGAGCCACCTTCCTGTCTTAGTTTCATCTGCTGTAACAAATCACCATGGACTGGACTGCTTAAACAACAAACATTTATTTCTTACAGTTCTGGAAGTTGGGAAGCCCAAGATCAAGGTGCTAACAGATTCGGTGTTGGATGAGGGCCTTCTTTCTTGTTTGGAGATAACTTTCTTCTCATTGTGTTCTCACATAAGGAGGCTGTAGGAGTGGTGGAGAAGGAAGAGAAGGAGAAGGAGAGAGAGAGAGAGAAAGAGAGAGAGAGAGAGAGAGAGAGAGAGAGAGAGAGCGCCTTACTGAAAACTATCAGATGACAGCCACAGGAATGGGGTTGTGCATAGGATCCTGGGCTGCATTCCTCCAGCTCTTGGGAGGAATCAGGCACCTGGGACCTCAGAGAGAAAGAGAGACCAAATTCTCTCACATCTCATCTTATGCAGGCACTAATTCTATCATGAGGGGTCTACCCTCATGACCTAATCACTTCCCAAAGGGCCTCATCTCCTAATACCATTTCATTGGGTATTTGAATTTCGACACATGAATTCTGAGGGGACACAAATATGCCAAAGGTCTGGAACACTGCCTAAGATCTGGAACCAGCCTCAAAACTGGCCCCCCCCCCCCCGCAGCCTGGACACCTTTACATCATCCAGCTCTCTGCCAGGGAGGCTGGAATGTGCCTTTCTTCTCACAGTTAAAATGTGTGAAGACCTTTGGGTTAATATCATCAAGCACACGTATTGGCCATTTACCACAGGTCAGAGGCCTGTTGAGTCCTTTAAAAGTATTCAAATTTAATCTTCACAATAACCCTCATGGGATATATCATGACAGAGAAAGAAAATGAGGCTCAGAGAGTTTTAAGTGATTTGCTCAAGGATGCTAGGAAGTGGTGGAAAGGGATTCACATCCATATATTCCTGGTCCACATCCATGGAACCTGGCGTATTCAGATCCTAGCCTTAGACCACTTCATAACAATAGTGGCATGCAAAATGTAAACATATCAACAAACTTTCATACCTTCCACTTGGGGGCAGGAAAGGGCAGTGGTCAGGCATTGTGGACCAAGGGCACTTATCGGTTGACTCTTCCAGTTGCTTCTGACTTTAGGGCAATTCATGGAATCACTTATCTCCCTTTGTGACTGTGCAGTAGTCCTCAGTGGAGATGGAGAAAGTTAAAAGTAGAGAATTCCACTGTGATGTTTTTTATTAATGGGAAGATATCTATATGTGAACTTTTAAAAAAGAAAATTCACATTTAAAAATATTGGGGTCAAAGCCTTGGATATTCCTGATCATTTGGGGCAGAGACATCCGGACATTGATTCAACAATATTTGGGGCAGGACTTGAAAGTGGTAGCCTGGGGGTCTCTGGGGAGAAGCTGACTCCTCTGTGAAGAGTAAGGTCACCTCACAGGCCTCCTGAATCTCTGCATAACTACCCCTAGAATGCCCATCTGAGACCCGGTGTGGAAAAGGGAGAAGAGTGGAACTTCCTTTAAAAGGAACTCTGCTCTGCAGTTTTAATCTTATGAGTTGGGAAGCTAAAAATTAGAAGAAAAAGGTGTTTTTTTTTCTAGGAAGAAACTTAATATATATTTAATAAAAGAGGAAATTTAAAGACTTCTTGATAAGAAAGTATGCTTAACAGGGGGCCGAGAGAAATGACCTTAATTTGAAAGCAAAAGGTGAATGAAAAACCTCTTGGTGGTATCTCCTGCCTTCACGAGTATCTCTTTTTGTGGTACAGAGCTGAAGGCAGGGAGGGCCTCTCGGTTGTCAAGGCTGTACTTGAGCACAGTTCAGAGTTCCAGGAAGGGGCAGGGAGACAGACTTAGCTAAGCTCTGTTGCCTAACACAGGGAAGGTTTGTCTTTGATGCTTTATGGGCAAGAAGAAATTATCACAGTCAGTCCTTCTGGCACCTGCTTGTAATTGTAGCTACTCAGGAGAATGACTGGAGCCCAGGAGTTCAAGGCTGCAATGAACTATGATCGCACCACTGTCCAGCCTGGACAACAGAGTGATACCCAGTTTCTGAAAAAAAGAAAAAAGAAAAAAAGAAATGACTTCAAGAATATTGTGAAGACATCATATCACCTGCTCTCTCCCTACAACTCTGTGAGTGCTGATCTCAAAACTCAGAGTCCAGGTTGGCAAGGTATTCTAATTGGTGTAAGCTGAGGACTAGCAAAAGAAAACACTGCCCATTCACCTTGGAGCCACTGCCTCTCCTGGCAATGACAGCCTTCTTGAAACATAAGAGGTGAATGGACAGCCGAGGATATGTGATGCTTGCCTACCACTTCTGGGGAATCACTGACTGGAGACTCCAAAGGAGAGTAGGGTTGTATTTTCCACTTTACAGGTGAGGAGTCCAAAGCACCAACCAGAGCTCTGACTTACTTCAGAAGGGCATTCTAATGCCACTCCATATAGCTGCTTTCTGTGACACTGTAGCATGAACCCATCCTGAAGGTCACCTTTAGGGAAAAAACATCACATCCCTCCTGGTGAGGCAGGTAGTTATTTAGGGAGAACAAATGAACCATTCCAGGTTCATCTGGTGAGCCATAAACCTGAGTGTTGCTTAATTACTCACTCTCAAAATAGCATGCAGCCTTGGGAAAGGACTGTTTGAGTCATTGCATCCAACTAGTGAGAGATCTTCTATTTCTACTTTAGCTAAGCAGTTGAGAAGTCCATTGATGCAGCCTTCACGGGAAGTGGCCAACAGCCGTGAAACTTGTGCTTTCCCCAAGGAAGGGAGGCTCCTGAGGGACAAAGCCCAGTATAGGTCCCACAAGAATAGGAGAGCCCGAAGATCCACAGTAAGAAGCAATGCCAGCAGTTCCCCTGAGCACAGATGAAATTTGCACGATCCTTCTTTTTCCTATAAAGATATTAAAAGGACATAACAAGGAATTAATATAGCCAAAGAGCAACCATTTTTTTGTTTTTGTTTTTTTGAGTTGGAGTCTCACTCTGTTGCCCAGACGAGTGCAGTGGCTGCTCCCGGCCACTGCAGCCTCGACTTGCTGGGCTCCGGCGATCCTTCCACCTCAGCCTTCCGAGTAGCCAGAATTATAGGCATGCGCTACCACGCCCTGCTGATTTTTTTAAAAAATTTATTGTAGAGATGAGGTCTCGCTGCCCAGGTGGGTCTCGAACCCTCAGGCTCAGGTAATCCACTCACCTCAGCCTCCCAAAGGCGTGGGATTATAGGCTGAGCCACCGAGCCTGGCTAGAGCAACCATTTTAACACTGCCTAGTTGTCATGTTTTTCCAGCAGTTCACCTTACCCTCTAATCACTAGCCAAGGACAGAACCAGTTTCTCAGAGGTAGCTACTGATCACTGTTTTACAACCCCCTTGTTTTGTACTAATTAACTTTTCTATTTCAAGTATTTGCCTTCACCCATAAGACCCAGGTTAACCTAATCAGTCGTTTGTGACTTTCATGACACAGACCCCATCACCGTGGCAGTAATCATGAAACTAACCCACTCATCTTCCTGCCATCCATCACCTGACGTCAGTCCCTGTGCTTACCAGTCCCCTCCGTGAGGATGTGAAGCAGACCACTACCCAATCACCTTGATGACCTTCCCCCATCAGAAGGGAAGTTTAAAAGGATTCAACTTCAAACGGCCATTGGCCATTGCCTTGCTAAGCTATGGTCTGGCCATGTGTTCTTTGAGCCATGGCCAGGCTATGATTTCCTAAGTTTTGACCCTCTCCCCTACCTTGGGGAGGTGAATCTCCTCTGTCTTCTCTCTTTCTAATTTATTTCCTAAATAAACTATATTTTCAAATCTAACTTCTGTGCAATTCTTTGCATCTTTCTTATGGCCCCTGATTGCACACACACCCCTGTTGGTCCTGTCCTAACATTTTTGGAGGCCCCAGTGAGATCTTTAACCTAACAGATATCTTTTCTTTTTTTCTCTACGGTGACTTTTATATAAGGGTATGGCCATCGAAAAACATTTAAACAGAGCTGTGTAAGATTGCAGATGAACTGAGAATGATTTTATACAAATGACAACACAGCACCAGGATCCTACCCAGCATCAGCTACTCTTCTTCAGACACCTTCATGAATGTCACTCAGTTGCAAAAGTGGCCTGTCCCATTAAATGTCATATTCAGATGCTTACTTTGCAAAAGTTCTTCTACTTTATTTTCTCTCTGTTCTGGTGCCAAATAGCCCTGGTGAAAGACACATACAAGGGGATAACCATTGGACATCTGAAGGATACCAGATTATTCTTTCTCCCTGAGACACAAAGTAAAACAACAGTTTATTGAAGTATCAGGAACTGAGAAATGAATGCTTATCCTCAAGGAATGCACAAAAATACATAGTTATATTATTGTGAACAATGTCCCCAAGACCAGTAAGTCCTTCTGTCTGCCACCCCCAAGTCTTCACAACAGGATGGAAAACAAACTATCTTCAATGGATAAACACACAGTGTGCCTCCGCAAACATGGGCATCTTCCCAAAAGAATGCCAGCTGCCATTTGCCTATTAATAAAGGATGCACGAGTCGTTAAAGGCTGGGAGATAGACCAGAGACTAGAATTTTCTAATCAGAACTAATCCCTCCAGGCATATAGCATTTGATACATCAAAGGCTTAATATTTGATACATCAAAGGCCTTCTCAGTAATTCTTTTGAGGAATCAAAAAACTATGCTAATGAATGTATGAGTTCTGGGGTTTTAAATCAGAACTTTTTTTTCCTGACTTGGGATAAACTTTTTATAACTTCGTTTGGTTGATGAAGCATCTGCATATGCGCTATGATTTAAGATGATTCAAGAGAACCAATTGCTATCAAATACCTTCCTGCAAGCTCACCACCCTCACCTTAGTGAATCTCTTAGGTTTGAGGGCCCTATTAAATATGTTCTCCCAGAGACATGATGGAAAAACACAAGCACCCATTGATACATTAGAATAGACTCATTTGTCCAGTTAGCTTAACTGTCTCTTCAATGGCATTGAAGGATTGGGACCCACACAGATACCTTTTGATGGGCCTTGATTAGGCTGTGGAGGTTTTATTACTTGGAGGTCTTTGTCCCCAGAGTTAGGAGAAAATATTCAAAGATAAGGAAGAGTGGTCTAGAAAATGGCATAGTGAAAACAGTCATTCTTGATTTGAGCACTCAGAGAATGGGGTCTTTTGAAGGATTACTTACCTATTCTCCACCCTTTGCTAACTTTGCTGCTGATCTCTTGGGCTTTGTTGCAACACTGATTATACAGTACCACTCCTTTGGATCATGTGACTGCCTTCCTACCCTCAGCTGCCTGAAATAGTAAGGATTGCCTGCTCCCGGCAAGTATC
This sequence comes from Carlito syrichta, assembly GCF_000164805.1. Taxonomy (NCBI): domain Eukaryota; kingdom Metazoa; phylum Chordata; class Mammalia; order Primates; family Tarsiidae; genus Carlito; species Carlito syrichta. Next base: position 87,479 of record NW_006991408.1, on the reverse strand, counting down.
CCAGCCAATGCCGAGCCCAAAGGAGTCACTCAAAAACTTTGTGAGTGAATTAATCATTATCCAGTTGATTGCATAAGCCCAGATATGACCTAATAATGTAGGATTTCCTTCCATTTCATTTTGAGTGAGGGTGACTCCTTTTTCTTTGACAACAAGGGCTTGCCAGCCAGGCATCATGGACTATGTGCTTACTGAATTGTATCTCCTGGATGGGCAAACAGCTACCCCCAGAGTATGCAGATTTGGCATGTGTGTGGCCAGCTCAGCGCTGGGTAGGTTTCAGCCCATGCATTTTGCCTGTCAGGCACTTTTGCACAGGTACACACTCTACAATGCTTGCTTCTCAGCTTGCTTACTGCCTTAGCTCATGAAGAGATCACTGACTGTGTATCTGGCTACATTTAATTTAATATGAACTTCTGAGGACTTATATGGTTTAAAAAGTATATTTTAAAGACTGAAATAAGATACTCTCTATATGATCCATGGAAAGAAAAGTGTAGATACAAAAGTGTGCTTATGGTTCTTTCGAATTTAAGAACATACCCCTACAAACACATACCCACCAGCACAGGCTCATACCAAAGGCACAGATGATTATAAATGTGGATATGTGTATGTGCAAGTTTTAATGCAAACATTTTAATGAGCTCTGTAAGTCTTCGGTATAAACATCAGGAAGTTGGCAAGGAAGCCTTTAATCCAGAGTATAATTCTCCCACTTAACTTCTACCCAAGTAGAGACGATCAGAAGGGATTCCATTTTGGGTTTTGTGAGTATGGAAGTTTGGTACCTAAAGCCCAGTAATCCCATGTTGATGCAGTTTTTTGTCCCTTGAGTTGGTAAGCCAGCCCCCCAAGGAGTGTTTCAGTTCACAGAGCTGCACTGCTAACCTGAGAGTCATGTGGTGGTCGAGGATGCAATGGCATCCAAATAGGGGAACTCGACGGTACCTGAGAACTTGGGGATAGCAACAGGTGCAGAGTCCCAAGGAGTGTTACAGTTCTCTTAGATCCGGAGTCAGTGAGCGGAGCCCCGAGACGTGTTTACAGCTCTGCCGGTTTGGTGGGCCAGTGAATCAGCCCTTGAGAAGTGCTACAGCTCGGTCAGCTCGGTGGACCGGCAAGCCAGGTCCCCAAGGAGTGTTGAAGCTCTTTCAGCTTGGTACGTTCAGCTCTTCTAGTATGGCCTGTGCAGCTCTTCTTATTCAGCAATTCTGGGTTCTTGTCTCATGCCAGGGCAGAATGAGGGATGCAGCACCGGAGAGTAACTAAGTAGAAATTTATTAGAAGATAAGAAATCTTACGGCAGAGGAAACCAGAAAGAGGGTTGCTGACCATGCTTCTGCAGTCAGAGGTTTATATAGTCTCGAGAGCATGTGGATTGTTTGGCGGTACACCAATCAGAGACAGGCACCGTGGTGTGGGATTGAAATGCACCAATCGCGAGAGGGTTGGAAAGGGCCAATCAAGAAGTGCGCAAAAGGGGAAGTGCACAGACCTAGAAATGGGTGAGGGTGCTCCAGTTCTGAGTCTTGCAGCGGAGGTTTTTACGGGACTCGCCCTAATCTGTCTGCCTACCTGGTTTCTTCCTTTCTCCTCTCTTAATGTCACTTTGATCTTGGAGCATGCTTCGTGTCACTGGGAACCCTACTACACACTGGTCAAAAACACAAAACCTTCACCTGTGGTGTCCACAGAGAACTCCTTGTCTCCCAAAGAACCCTGGCCTCTGACCCCAATAAAGAGACAGGTCTGCTTTACTAAGCTTTATGCTCTTTATTTCTTGTTCCAGTAGGTTGTTTTGCATGTAGCAATGCATTTGATCCCTTACTGTTTAAACGTATTGTATTCTCTTCCCTGATGTTTTGTAGTGGCAAAGAGCTGGCTATCAAATTCATTAGTGTTTGGAGGGAAATTGTCTCTCAAACATACACCCTCCTTCTTTCTGTTAAGTATAGCACACTGTCTTTTTCTTTTTTGGTCTCAGCTAATGCTGTCTATTCTAAATTCCAGACATCATTAAGAAAATACTCATTTACCACATATCTGTTCTCAATCCCCGACAAGCTTTAATCACAGCTCTCCTTCCACCTGAAAGCCTTTCTCACTATTCTCTCAAGTGACATAAGGCTAAGAATTTGATTTAAAGTTCACTCTGTGGAAGGCAAGGACAGATAGGTGGAAAATACTTCTCATTTATCCTTCCTAATAGGGACTGCAGAAGTTTGCGTATTGGCACTGAATCAACACAGGGCCTTTTAGCTTGCTTATGCTGAATACTTTAACTTTTGGGGCAACCAGAATTTTTCCACAGCCTATTTAGAAAGCCCCCAAAGGACCTGAAGGTGGCTTAATAAAATTAGCCAAGAGTACTGAACTTGAAAATGGAATAGTTCTGCAGAAATGGTTATCACTGACATGCTGAATGACTTATTTCAAATGGAACTTTCAAGAATTCCAAGGTCACTATTTTTCTTTGTTATTTTGTCTTAAAAGGAGGGGTACAACTATGAGTATTGCAAAAATCCCTAAGCTTGTATTTTAATCATATACATCAAAATTACATTCATGTAATTACTCCAAATTATTAAATAAATACTGCAAAGTTGATGATTCATTGGCTACTAAAATTTCTCTCATAGTCATCAAATTCATCGATCACCATCCTTTCTTTTCTTGACACCAGCAAAATCGAGGCTTCAGTCACATTAAGAAAGAAAACTGCTTTGACATATTTTTCTACACTGTAGGTAGGCACTCCTAATTTTGTTACCTAATAGACAAATATCAATTGACATTGCCAATTGAAGCCAAATGACAAGTACAGTAACAAAAATATGAAGAAACCTTCACTGCAGCAGCTCTGTGCAAAGGAGATTAACGACCAAAGGAACACAATGTCTTGCTGAGCACAATCCTCTGGGCCCCTCAGATACTGTTTAAGAAATTAACTATTTTCTGTATGCTGAACGTTTCGCCCATGTATTCCATTGACAACTTGCTACTATCTAGAGAGGTGTAAAGAAAGCAATTTGGACCTAAAGTTTTAATAATACTAAGTATCTAATTTTCCTTGCTTTTTATACTACATTTCATTGGTAGCTGAGATCATACATATAAAGCTCCCTGATATTTATACTGATTTTGAGAATTCCTGTTAAGTCTGAGTTCCAAATACCATACCATACCAAACAAACAAACAAAAAACAGAGGTCAAGCAAAGGAAAATGCCTAAATGTCTTTCCTCAAATGATTTGTGAAAACGGTCGAAGCTGGGAATATATGTTGAGGCCGACTTTGTCTACAGCTGAAAGAGTCCTCATGCTAGCTCGTCATTATCAGTCTCAGGCCGAGCAGCGATCATGGTGACACGCATCGTCTGCTTTGGAAGTGGAGCTTGCAGCACCAGGGGATCCTAGTTGTAGATAAGGTTCTGAAGTTCTTCAGTTTGATCCAGAATCTTCAAAGCTCCACAGGGAGGAAAAAGAAAGATCTACTTTGCTTCAACTCACAGAATATCTTATGTGATCAAGACAAATATTGTTGTTTTCTAGAGAAACATGATCAAAGTTGAGGTGAATTGGAGTCCGTTTACCTGGGAAAAGCAAATGGCACAAAATGAGGCACCAGCCAGTAGTGAAGAAGGCTTTAGAATGCATCACAGGAAGCCAGAGCCCTGAATAGTAACTGATATTTGGGGAGGTTCCTTTCTTACAGAAAGTGGTTGCTAACTTTCTGTAAGAAAGGAAGAGGAAGAATAGAGAATACCCTGTGCCCCCTCAGCTCAGTTGTGGAAGGGTAGAAAAGACAGAAGGGCAGCCTCCCAATTGCTTGCTCATCTAGCATGTTTTGATAACTCTCACTGAAGGTTCTGAAATTAAATATGTGTTTTAAATGGGAAGCTGATCAGCTGCCTTCCCTGATATGCTCTTTGTGCTTCCAGCAGAAACCACAGGGTGGTTTTCACTGAGAGGAGCACAAAGACAGAGACCACTGCTTGCAGCCATGATCTTCCCAGTACTGATCTTCAGATCTCTACTTCTTATCTGCTAAGCAACAACTGTCAACTGCCATTCCAGCTGTGGGAAGGTAGCTTCCTTGCGATGGCCTGTAGGTTTCAGACTCTGATTTTAATGCTTGCATGAATCTGCTTAAAGCAGCTTGTCCAAAATTTGCCTGTACACATACTCTTTTCCGGAAAAAAAAAAGCCACTACATTTAACATAGGTAGCAGTGCAAACAAGCAGATGGACAGCTGTCTGGAATTTAGAGAAAGATAGAGTAGTCTGGCCCTGAATATTACTCCATTTCCCAATCTCCTTTTTCAATTCAAAGTCCTTTATTTAGCCTAAAACAGCATCTCCTGAAGGTGTAAATTAAAATGCAAATATGTTAGCTGGGAGAGAAAATTATTCAAGTTTACTAATGCACTAGCGAGGATTGGCTTTTCTGATTAGAAAAAGTATCTCTTTAAAACACAGTGTCCTAAAAGACTAGCATATACCCTTTGGATTTGTTGTTTAGAATGAAGGAGGGGGAGAGAAAAGACTCAGCACCCAAGATTTTAACTGGAGTGGGTGAATGGAGCATCAACCAAACATGTTCTAAATGTCAGGTGCTTTTATGTATTTCAGTTAGACTTTATAACAACATTATAAGGTAGGTATTAGCATCCTCATCTTACATATAAGGAAACCAAGGCTCAGGCTTTTAAAATAACTCTAATAAATAGGTGCAGAGCCAAGAGTTATAATTCTTGTACTCCAAAGCCAGTGCTCCAGCAAATGTCTGAAAGGGGTGGAAGGCTACCAATGATTACATGAATTGATTACAGCTACTGCCTTTCTCATTCTTCCAATCACACCAAATAAGGAGGTCAAGTAAAGGTAACCACACACTCTCAGATAACTTGGGCTATAGTAGGCGTGTGTAAAGAGAGACTTCTTTCTTATCAAGGCACTATTGTAAAATGTCACACAACTTTTTAGGGTGATGGAAATGTTGAATATCTTGATTCAAGTGTTGGTTATACATTTGTCTCAACATAGCTAACTGTATACTTAGGATCTGTGCCTTTGATCGCATATAATTGTATTATAAAAATAAGTCATAGGCTGTCCTTAAATCAAATACTTCCAGGAGCAGCTTCTGGGGCTTGTGCTAGCCTTACTTTTCTTCTGTGGTCAGAGCAGAGAAAATCAATTTCTTCAATTAAGAGACTACGATAGATCTTTGACTTGTACATAGCTACCACAGATATCAGGAAATAATATTTTTAATAGGGTCCATGGGAGTTTGTGTTCCTTCTGATACCTCACTCAGGAACCTAGTGATAACCTTGGCAGGAATTAATGTAGAAAAATTCTCTGTGATGATGGTCCTAGACTCTAAAGAAAATCAATGCTCGTTTGGTAAGCATTAATTTATAATCCAACATCCAAAGTAAATTCATGCATCCCTGAATGTCAAATTCATTTAAAAAATAATGCTAATCAGATTCTCTTTTAAAAGTCTAAATATAGTAAAATAAGGCTTGTAATGTAATGCTTGTAGAACAATGCAATTATTGTGGTCTTCATACACTTGCTTGCTAATTGACTATTGAAATTGAAAAGCATTTCCATAATTAATCTCATGTTATTTTTCAATTATAAATTTGGTATAATGAAACTGATGCATCCTCAAAGCAACTGAAGGCAGTAACTTGTTTTGGGGAATGGCCCATTTTCTGAGACAATCCAGGATAGTTGCCTGATCAATACAGTATTTTGCTTTCTGAAATCCTGTGCACAGAGGGAGTAAAATGAAAGCAGCATGAAAGCATTGTTTTAAGCTATCTTTGAATAGGTTGAAAAGGTGAAATTTGGGGGAGAGGGTAGAAACCCAGTGTAATTAGATATATGGTAGAGTTTATCCAGATGGCTTAAGACATGCCCTAAAGCTCAACAGCATGACAACTGCAATAGAAGCTCTTTACTCCTCAATGTGTTAAACTCATCATAGACCACCAGATGCAAAAGATTTTAAGAACAGACAAAAAAAGATGGTGATCAACTGTTTGCAGCCAAAGAATGCTGTTATAACCACCTGCATTTACCCAGTGAATCTGAGCCCTCTAATTTGGACAAAATGAACCACAGATTCTAGGTCTTTATTTTGTTATTATTATTATTATTGTTGTGATAAGAATACTTAGCCTGAGATCTACTACACTGAACAAATTTTTAAGTGTACAATGAATTCTTGTTGACTATAGGTACAATGTTGTTCAGCAGATTCCTAGAGCTTATTTATCTTGCTTGGCTGAAACTTTATGCCTGTTGATTGATAACTCCATTTCCCATTCTCTTCAGCCCCTGAAACCACGACTCCATTCTTGGATTTTATGGATTTTACTATTCTAAATACCTCATGTAAGTGGAATCATGCAGTATTTGTCTTTCTAGGATGGGCTTATTTCACTTAGCATAATTTCCTCATGGTTCATCCATGTTATTGCAAATTGCAGAATTTCCTTCTCTTTTAAGGTGGAATAGAACTCCATTGTATGTATATACATTTTCTTATCCATTCATCTGTTGATGGATCTTGGCCAGAGTGAATAGTGCTGAAACTAAAAAGTCTTTAAGATTCTGATTTCAGTTCTTTTGGATAAACACCCAAAATAGGATTGTTTAATCATACTGTCTTTATATTATTAATTTTTTGAGAAACTTTCACATTGATTTCCATAATGGTTGTATTAATTTACACTATATGTACAAGGGTTTCAATTTCTCCATATCCTCATCATCACTTATTATCTCTTGTCTTTTTTATAATAGCTATCATAGCGGGTGGGAGGTGATATCTTTTTTTTTTTTAAGACGTAAGGTACAAGTTAGGATTGGGTACATAAATGGTCCAGGTACAAGTGAAGTTTGGGCATCCCATTGACCCTCACTTTACCTGGATTAGGGTCAGGCATCCTTACTGATGTTATGTGCTCCCTGCCTCCTGGCAGTGTCCTGCTACTGGTCAATCCCTTTCTTATAGTATTATGATAGGTGTTCAGGGTCCACTTAAGAGTGAGAACATATGGTACTCAGTTCTTTGTTTCTGTGATAGATCAGAGTATGATTGGCTCTAAATTCATCCAAGTTGCTGTGAAGTCCATAGTCTTTTTCCTTCTTTATGGCTGTATAATATTCCATTGTGTATGTGCACCACATTATTTTTATCCAGTCCAGTTTTGATGGGCAGCACAGTTGGTTCCATGTTTTTGCTATTGTGAATAGTGCTACAATAAACATGCATGCACAGATATCTTTTTTGTAGAATGATGAGTTCTCCCAAATATATTCCCAGAAGGGGGGTTGCTGGGTCATATGGAAGGTCAATTTCTAGTTATTTTAGGAATCACCACACTGTTTTCCATAGAGGTTGAATTAATTTGCACTCCCACCAACAGTGTAGAAGCATTCCCTTTTCTCTGCATCCTCGCCAGCATTTGTTGTTTTTTGTTTTACTAATGATAGTCATCCTTACTGGAGTTAGATAGTATTTCAATGTGGTTTTGATTTGCATTTCTCTGATGATTACTCATTATTTGATTTGTCTATTGGTTGTCTGTATGTCTTCTTTTGAGAAGTGCCTATTCATGTCTTTTGCCCACTTTTTAATGAGCTCTTTGTTTTTTTCCTTTTGGCATGTTTGAGTTCCTTCTACATCCTTGATGTTAGGCCTTTATCAGATATACAGTTGGCAAATATTTTTTCCCAGTCTGTGGGCGGTCTCCCCAGTCTCTCAGTGGTTTCTTTTGATTTCCAGAAGCTTGTCAGTTTGATGAGGCCCCACTTGTCTATTATATCTCTTATGGCATGGGCATTTAAGGTTTTGAACAGAAATTGACTGCTTATTCCAGTTTCCGTAAGGGTGTTTCCTGCATTTTCTAAGCTTCTTATAGTATGAGGTTTTACTTTTAGGTCTGACCCATTTAGAGTTGATTTTTGTTTGTGGTGATAGGTAGGGGTCCTGTTTCATTCCTATGCATGTGGTCAGCCAGTTTTCCCAGCACCAGTTACTGAATAGGTTCTTCTTTGCCCAGTGGCTGCTGGTAGAGGCTTTGTCTAAGATGAGTTGGTTGAGAAATTAAGGTTTTGCTTTCAGAATCTCCATCCTATTCCATTGGTCTATATGCCTGTTCTTGTACCAATACCAGATTGTTTTGATTATTGTAACCTTATAATAAAATTTAAAGTCTGGAAGTGTCATACCTCCTGCTTTGCTTCTTTTGCTAAGGATTGTTTTGGCTATTCATGGTTGTTTTTGTTTACATATGAATTTCTGCATTGTTGTTTCCAGGTCTGAGAAAGATGACAATGATAGCCAAAGTTCGATTTCAAGGGCAAAGCTATGCACAGTATCCCAGCTCCTGGTAAGCTGGGCATAGGGGACAGAATCTAGGAAAGCAAGAGACTTGAAGTCAAATTTTGGATTTACTATGATACTATGTGAGTACTTTGCCTTAACTCTGGAGACTTCAGTCTTCCTCTCTACATAAGATAAAATTAAATGATCTTTCAGAGTCTTTCTATGTTAGTATTGAATACAAAAGTCTTTTTTCAAGGAAATAAGACTGGAGAAGTGAGAAAACATTTTCAATATACTATTCCCATTTTTTAGTCTTAGGCTATTTCACATATTCTCATGTCCCTTGTTATGAATTGAATTATGACCTCACAAAATCTATTTGCTGAAGTCCTAACCTGCAGTATCTCAGCATGTGACCTTATTTGAAATAGAATTGTTGCAGATACAATTAGTTAAAATGAGGTAAGAGAAATAAATAAAAAACATCTAAATGAGAAAGAAGAAGGAAAATTTTCAGTGTTTGCTGATGACATGCTCTTAAATATAGAAAAAACTACAGACTTCACTAAAAAAACCTGTTAGAAAAATAAATGAATAAAGTTGCAGGATACAAAATCTATATGCACACACAAAAAAATCTGTGGACTTTCTATACACTAACAAATTACCCAAAAAAGAAATCAAGAGAGCTGTCCCATTTACTTAGGAATAAATTTAATCAAAGAGATAAAAGACTTGTACACTGAAAACTATAAAATATTGACAAAAGAAATGGAAGAAGATACAAATAAATGGATATTCTGTGTTCTTAGATTAGAATAATGAATATTGTTAAAATGTTACTACTCTAAATGATCTATAGAGTCAATGCAATCCTTATCAACATTCCAAGATCGTTTTTCATAGAAATAGGAAAAAACCTAAAAGTTATATGCAACCCCAAAACCCCTGATAGTCAATTCATCGTGAGCAAAAAGTACAAAGTTTGAAGTATCACACTACCTGATTTCAAACTAAACTACAAAGTTATAGTAATTAAAATAGCATGGTATTGGCAACAGCAAACCAACATATTGACCAATGGAACAAAACAGAGTGCCCAGAAAAACCCATGCATTTATAGTCAATGGAGTTTCAACAAAGGTGCCAAAAATACATAATGGGAAAAGGACAGTCTTTTAAATAAACAGTGTTGGGAAAATTGAATATCTACTTGCAGACGACTGAAATTGGATCTTATTTCATACCACATGAAAAAGTCAACTCAAAATGGATTAAATGTTTAAATATAAGACAAGAAACTCTAAAACTACTAGAAGAAAACATAGGTGAAAACCACCATGATGGTGGTCTGAGCAACAATTTTTGTACTTGATTCCAAAAGTGCAGGCAACAAAAACAAAACTAGACATATGACATTAATAACAAACTAAAAATCTTCTGCACATCAGAGGAAACATTAACAGTGTACAAATACAACCTGTGGATTGGGAGAAAATATTTGTGAGTCTGACAAATGGTTACATCTGACAAATGGTTAATATCCCAGACATCTTTGGTACCCTCTGTATTTTAAAAATGCTCAATGTGACTTATCACGTAGGAAATGCAAATGAAAAACACAATGAGATATCATCTCATGTCTATTAGAATGACTTTTATCAAAAAGACAAAAGATATATTTGGTGAGGATGTAGAGCCAGGAGAACCGTTGTACACTTCAGTGGGAATGTACATTAGTACTACATTTTGGAAAAAAGTCTGAAGCTTCCTCAGAAAACTGAAAATAGAATTACCATATGATCCAGCAATTTCACTTCTGGGTATTTACTCAAGAAAATTGGAATCAGTTTGTAGAAGAAATGTCTGCACCCCCATGTTCATTGCAGCCATTATTCACAATGGCTAAGTTATGGAATCAACCTAAGTGATTATCAACAGATGAATGGATAAAGAAAATGTGGTATATATACATGATGGAATACTATTCAGCCTCAAAAAAAGAAGGAAATTCTGTCATTTGTGCCCAAATGGATGGAATTGGAGAACGCTATGCTAAGTGAAATAAGTCAGGTACAGAAAGGCAAATATCGCATGGTCTCACCTGCGTGGAATTTAAAACAGTTGAACTCATAGAAACAGAGAGAAGGACAGTAGTTACAGAGGCTGGTGGGTAAGAAGAATGTGGAGTTTCTGGTCAAAGAATATAAAATCTCAGACATGAGGCATATGTTTTTTTCCTTTTTCTTGTTCTATTGAACAGCAAGGTGAATATAGTTAATAATAGAGTATTATACATTTCAAAATTGCCAAGAGAGTAAGTTTCAAGTGTTCTCACCATAAAAAATGTTCAGTCTTTAAGGCGATGTGTATGTTAATTGATTTAATTTTTCTATGCGTTATCCACAAATTATAATATCACGTTGTACCTTAGGAGTAGGATGGGCCTCTCATCTAATATAACCAATATCCTCATAAAACAGGGAATTTTGAATACAGAAAGAAACATGCCCATAGGGATGGAGCCATGTGAAAATGGGAATTATGCTGCCACAAGCCAAGTACTACCAGAAACTGGGAGAGAGGCCTGGGATAGATCCTTCTCTCATACCTGCAGGGGTGGCATGACCCTGATAAATCCTTGATCTTGGACTTCTAACCTCCAGAGCTGTGATACAGCAGCCCTAGCAAACGAACACATTACTCCAACTTGTAGGTATGCACATAACTTTCGTCGCGAATTCTAACCAACAGTTCTCATTCAACTTTTCTTAAAACTCCGGTCTTCCTTTCTTCCTTTAGGTCAAGCTTGATGTTTTTGCCAAGTTCAAGAGACTTTTCCATAAATTTGGATGGCCTCTTGCCATTCAATTTTAGTAAGCAGGGCATAGGGTTAAGCCATTAACTTTTCTATTCAATCACGAAAATTAAATTTGAGTCTTTTTACATACATACTCTCTTCCATTACCTAAGATGCAAAATTTGTTTAAAACATTACAACATTTATGGTAGACGTACCAACAGTGAGGGTAATAATAAATAAGACATCCTGGAATAAACATAAGACATTACAACATTTCCAGTATTTTTTCCTCTCAAATATTGCTAAGCATTTTCTGTGAGGCTCTAGGCCAACTCCCTTTAGAGAATATTGAACTGGATCTATTGAGATTTAATGTGTCTGTCCATTAGCTCAGATGTTGCACCAACCACCTTACTCTTCAAGGAAGTGTTACTTTTAGAAATTAAGGTAGAAATCTGAGATAGAGCATATGTCAACCACTTACATAAAAAAACTCCTATATAAACTATAAGGTAGAAGAGGGTAAGAAGAACATGATTTAATTTATAATATTGTCTTATAATATATAGAGTAATTAAAAAACCACCTTCACTCAGGTACTCAAAGTCCTCTAGGAAGGGGACCTCTCCCGATTACACAAAAGGGGCACATACAACACATACAAATTCAGAGCTCTTTTTTTTTTTTTGAGTTGGAATCTCACTCTGTCGCCTGAGTACAGTAGCACGCTCACGGCCATCCCAGCATCGACAAAATCAGAGCTTTAAACATTGCATTAAATATAGTAACAAATCTGAAAATAAACTATCCTAGATCAGTGCTTCTTGAACTTTCATATGCAAAGAATCAAAAGATTTTTAAAATACAGATTCTCAGATATTCTGGTATATTCTGATGTGGTCGAACTGAAGCATCTGCATTTTAACAAGCGTCCTGGTGAATCTGAAACAGGAAACAATAATGTCCATGTTACGTAACATTTTTCTTTCCAATAAAATGTGATTCCTTAACTTCTATCTTTTATAATAGTCTCTTAAGTAAATATTCACATCAGGAAAAAGTCCATCCGATAGCCTATCCGAACTTTTGACTTAGAAGCTATGGTCACTAATAATTGTACCATCTCAGATTTAACGAGTTGCAGATTTACAAATAGTCCCAGGAGGACCAGAAGTCACCTAAGCATAGACATAAATTCCCCAATTTTCTTACAATGGGAGGCAATCAGAGCAGAAGTGTGGGACATATATTTTGGGGGAGGGTTCTGAGGTAGAAAACCTTTTTCTTATTTTGATTGAGCATCTAGAATTTGAACTAATCTCTCTCTCTGTCTCTCTATCTGTCTCTGTCTCTGTCTCTCTCTTTCTCTCCCTCTCTCTCTCCAGAGATGGAGTCTCCCTGTATCGCCCAGGAAGGCATGCCAGTGGTATGATCACAGCTCACTGCAGCCTCGAACTCCTGGCTCAAGGGATCTTTTCACCTCAACCTGCCAGGTAGCTGGGACTATAGGGGAGTGCCACCCTGCTTGAATAGGTTTTTTTGCCTTCATTTGTTTGTTCTGTAGAGACGAAGTCTTCCTATGCTGCCCAGACTTGTCTCAAACTTCTGACCTCAAGTGATTCTCCCTCATTCGTGTCCCAAAGCGCTAGGATTACAGGTGTGAGCCCTTGAAGCAGGAGAATGGCTTCATGTATTAAATTCTCTCCATAGGTCCAGTGAAATATTATTACACTTTATATTTTTATGTGACTTCATGGCTACACAGTGCTTTCTCATTTAATTTTAATATTAAAAAGTTATGTAAATTCAGTTCTAACACCTTCTTCTGATGAATTATAACCTAAATATTTAGATCTACAGCTCTTCTGCATTCTGATTTTCTGATGAACACTTAATGCCATCCAGGTATCCCAAGCTTCACACAAAAGTCATTGCCTCTTTGGCCTCCAGAGCTGCTTGTTCTCCTATGAGATCTGACAGCTAAGTTCATGAACTCACCCTAAAAGAAGTGCTACATACCTCATTGCTGAATAGCATGACAGTCATGTTCAAAGTACTCCCCTTGGAAAACTATGCACTGATACCAGCGCCTAGTCCACCCATCCAAACAATTCTAGTAAAGGAAAAAGTCATCGGGGGCCAGACTGGGTGAGTGGGGAGTCTGTTCCAATACAGTTATTTGTTTACTGGCTAAAAGCTTCCTCACAGACAGTGCTGTGTGAGCTGGTGCACTGTCGTGATGCAAGAGCTCCTTCAGGACCGTTTTTGCACACACCTTTCTCATGCCAAGATTTTCCGTTAAGATTGTTCTGCTTCTTTATAGATGTTTATTTGATCTGCTATGCTTCTCACAGCCAGCCAATGATTTTGACTCACAATTTGATGAATTTCTGCAATGTTTTCATCTGTTCTGCTCATTACTGGCCATCCTGACCTCTCTTCATCAGTGTCGCTTTCTCTCCCCTCAGGAAAATGTTTAATTCACAGAGTGAGCACACTGCTGTTTTCTTCATGGCATTATCCCCATAAGTTTGGACTAACATGTCCCTGGTTTCACTTCCACTCTGGCCAGGTTTAAAAAGAAATTTAATGTTTGTCCGTTGCTCTAATTCCAGTTCTGACATTCTTGGGATGGCACACAAAAACACACAACGATAACGAACACCACTCAGCAAGACATTGCCACAAGCCAACAACATGAACACAGCTGTGAGACACTGATATACCAAGGTAATAAAATCTTACTGAGTTGTTTGTACAGTGTTGCCATCGTGTCAGACCTTGTATATGGCCTGCCCAGGGAACAACACAGACGTCTGTGCTGCATTGAAGTCTCATTTGGACTTGAGAGTCAAAACAGACTTGTTGGTCCTCTGGTTCACTTCCCATTAGCCATCAAGTTCTGCTGCTTCTTTCCTTCAAATATCTCTTGAGTCACTTCCCCCTTTTCCTGTCTCAACTGCCACTGCCCTGGCTCAGCATCTTACTGCTCCTTACCGAGATCAGTTCTTCTCAAACTTGAGCACATGTCAGAATCACACAAAAGCCTTGTAAAAGCACAGATTTCTGGGTCCCACCACCAAAGATTCTGATTCAGTAGGTCTGCGGTAAGCTTTGTTCTATGCATTGCTTTTTTCTTTTTTCTTTTTTTTTTTTTTTTGAGCTGGAGTCTCACTCTGTCGCCCAGACTGGAGTGCAGTGGCCGCTCCCGGTCAGCGCAGCCTCGGCCTGCTGGGCTCCGGTGATCCTTCCGCCTCAGCCTTCTGAGTAGCTGGAATTACAGGCATGCGCTACCACGCCCGGCTGATTTTTTGATTTTATTGTAGAGATGAGGTTTCGCTGCCCAGGCGGGTCTTGAACCCGCAGGCTCAGGCAATCTACTCACCTCAGCCTCCCAAAGGCACGGGATTACAGGCTGAGCCACGGAGCCCGGCTTGCATTTCTTTTTAAAAATTTTTCGACTCGAGGTCTTACTCTGTCAACCAGGCTGCAGTGCGGGGGCATGATCATGGCTCACCACAGCCTCACCTCCTGGACTTAAGTGATCCTCCTGCCTCAACTCATGTAGCTGGGACTACAGGCACATGCCACAAAGCCCAGCTAATTTTTGGATTTTGTGTGTGTGTGTGTGTGTGTGTGTTAGAAATGAGATCTTGCTATGCTGCCTAGACTGGTCTCGAACTCCTGGCTTCAAGCATTCCTCCCATCTTAGCCTCCCAAAGTGCTGGGATTATAGATGTGCGCAACCATACCCAGCTGTTCTATGCATTTCTAACCAACTCCAAGGTGATTCAGATGTTGCTGGTCTATGGCACACACTCTGAGCAGCATCACACTCACCTGGGATACCTCAGCCCAGATGCCTGCTCAGATATTCTCACACAGCACACATCTTGGTTTTCTTGCTCTCTGTCTGCAACACTGCTTGAAAAAGCCTCAGTACCGCTGCCTCTGATGTCTTTTGTGAAGATTCAGCCACCTTGGGAGGGTGCCAACTCTAGCATATCTAAGATCTCATGACATGCTGGGCCTCCCAGAGCACTGGGGAAGACAGGTTTCTTTCCATTCTGTTTTGGCTCTATCTGTATGCAGAATCTTATCAGTATTCTCATAACAAAAATCCCACCCAAGCAAAATACCTGTTACAAAATATCATGGGTAGGATGGAAAGAGGCTGGGAAATGGAATCAGTATGAGAGAATGGTTTCCTCCTAGACAACTGCTCCCCTCTGGTCCTTCTAAGGTCCCATTGGCCCTACTAAAAAATCCTGACTGAGTAAATGCCCAACAGAGGAAGGACTCAAAGGAGGAAAATTTAATGATTTTTTTTAGTTATTCTTTGTGGAAAGAAATGCTTCTTCAGGGACTGCACCAGAAAAGCATAAATAAATAATGATGATGATAAAGTAAGGTTAGAGAATTCAGTGTCTAACCTCATGCTTCTTCATAGGAAAGAGAGATAGATGATGCAGGGCTTGAGAATATGAATTTTAGAGTTAGACAAACTTGAGTTCAAATCCCAAGCAAATTGCTAAGTCATGCAAATCTAGTCGATCAGTTATCTCTTCTATAACAGGGAGCTAATGCCACCTACTATTAGGATTATTGTTAGAATCAAGCTTATCTGTAGCTATATGTATCTCTCTATATATCCTGTATCTTTGTATCTAGCTATAGAATAATTTATTTATAACAAATTGGGTATTTATTCTTACATGGTTAAACTTTAGTCACTTTTAAAGAACTCTCCATCCGGCTGGGCTCAGTGACTCAGCCTGTAATCCCAGCACTTTGATAGGCCGAGGCGAATGGATTGCCTGAGTCTGCGGGTTTGAGACCCACCCGGGCAACTTGGTGAGACCTCGTCTCTACAATTAGCCACTGCACTGCACTCCAGTCTGGGCGACAGAGTGAGACTCCAACTCAAAAAAAAAAAAAAAAGAACTCATCCATTTGATGCTTTTTCCACCACTCAAAACAGTTTTTGAACTTGTTGATTTCGATGCCTTTTAGGACTTCTGCCATTTTTTGTTTCACCTCTTCCACGTTGGCAAAACGGTTCCCTTTGAAAACTTTCTTCATCCAGGGAAACAAAAAATGTTGCTCAGGGCGAGATCGGGTGAATAGGGAGGATGGGGCACTGGGGTTATGCCATCTTTCGTCAAAAACTGCTGAACACTTAGCGAGCTGTGGGCAGGTTCATTGTCGTGGTGGAAGAACCAGTCTCCTGGTTGCCACAATTTGGGACATGTCTTCTTCAAAATGTGATACAACCTTTTCAAAACTTCCAGCTAAAAGCTTTGGTTGGTCGTTTGATCTGCAGGAACAAATTCTGAGTGCACTACAAGGGACCCACCCTCCAAAAGATAGTTCTTTTTTTCTTTTTCTTTTTTTTTGGTCCTCTTACATATAGATATCCGTATATCTCTCCATATATATTACATATATACATATTTGAGGGGGGACCCAAAAAACCCAGAATTTATTACAAAATTGTACATTTATTCCTATAAATTTAAACTTCAGTTACCTTCAAAATCCCCTCCATTTGATGCAATACACCTATCAAGATGCTTTTTCCTCTGCTCAAAACAGTTTTTCAACTCATTAATTTTGATGCCTTTTAGTGCTTCTGCCATTTTTTTGTTTCACCTCTTCCATGCCAGTGAAATGTTTCCCTTTGAGGACTTTTTTCATTTGGGGAAACAAAAAGAAAGTTGCTTTGGGTAAGATCAGGTGAATAGGGAGGGTAGAGGAGGGGGTCATGCTGTTTTTGGTCAAAAGTTGCTGAACACTCGGTGCAGTGTGGGCAGGTTGTTTGTATAAATCACCTATCATAAAATGGGTAAATGTATTCAAAGAATTTCCAAAAAAATTCACTGAAGCCGAAGGCAGCCTCTCACAACAACACTACTTGGTATATTGAAGCCGATGGGTGCCTGGAACACTTACCTAGTGGGGGAAGCCTACACCACATGGGGCCTGCCCTCCAAAAAATAATTCCAATTTTTTTGGGCGTTACCCCTCACACACACACACACACACACACACACACACACACACACACATGCACACTACCTGGCATCTAGTGATGTTTCATAAACAACAGGGATAATATTACTGTGTCATTATCATGTTTTTTCTTTTCTTTTCTTTTCTTTTTTTTTGAGTCAGGGTCTCACTCTGTCACCCAGGCTGGAATGCAGTGGCTTGATCACGGCTCACCGCAGCTTCAACCTCCTGGGTTCAAGTGATTGCTCTGCCTCAGCTTCCTAAGTGGAGGGACAGGCACATGTGACCACGCCCAGCTAGGTTTTTGATTTTTTTGTAGAGATGAGGTCTTGCTAAGTTGCCTAAGCTGGTCTTGAACTCCTGGGCTCAAGCAGTCCTCCCACATCAGCTTGCCAAAGTGCTGGGATTACAGGCGTGAGCCACCCCACCTGGCCCTAGTGTGTCATTATTAATAAAGAATGAGACATAATGACCAACTGAAACCTCTAAAACTTGAGAAACAACCTTCCTTACTGGTACCTAATCTTGTTTACTCTTGTTGTATTTCCCTAAGCACACCTGTAAGTCATGTATCTATTATTTACTGTGTGCCAACAGTTATAAATATAAAACCACATTAGGCATAGTCTCTGTCTTCTAGAACAGAGGTCAGGCATGCTTACTACCCATTACAAAATATTTAGCTCTCCTAAGTTGAGAAATCTTCTGGATCACAACTCTCTATATGTGCTGGGGCCATGTGCCCAAATTGTCAAACATCTGTGGAAATCGAGGCTTGGGAAACAATACAAAAATGCCGATTTTCTGCTTATTGCTATTATCATCAGCAGAAACTGTCTTATGTCCCTAACTCAGGATTCTCATGTCTTCTTCCAGCATCTCTGAAACTGCAGGCTACCTTTTAGCTTGCAAATTGGGTAGCCTTTCAGATACGTCACCAAGCCTGACATAAACAATAGGATGGGACCACATATATTTCAGGTAGTAGGAGCTTCAAAAAAAGCTACCTGAAATATTCTTTCAAGTCCAATTTAGTTTCCCATGAACTGTGTGAATAACTGCATATTCAGCCTATAGTAAACAGGATAAAGGGTAAGATATCAAACTTAATAGGAAAATGCTTTTTTCTTCCTCTACCCTGTTGGTTGTGGCTGTGAGATAATTTTTAAACCACAAACTAAAGATAATGTCCTGAGAAAGGGTAGAAAAAAGGAGAGAAGAGAGACCAGAAAGAGGAGAAAAGAGAATAAAATAGGCAATAGTGACAAATTTAATAGGAATTTAACAAAAATGCTGGATATATGTAAGAGGATTTTTATTTTTTATTTTCATAAATGCAATGTCTATATCATCATAATGTAAATAAAATGCAAATACAATGTTATGAAATAAAGACTAGTTAGAACTACATTTACCATATTTGATGTCTGGCAATATTAAAATTATTTATCCAGATACATAAATTTTCAGGAAAATTTTTTTAAAAGATCAGCTTATTGATTTCTAAAAGATGTAAAAATCAACCTTCCATATGACCTAGCAATCCGTCTTCTGGGAATGTAACCCAGAGGAACTCAAATTATTCTACCAAAAAGATACCTGCAGAAGCATGTTTATTGCAGCACTATTCACAATAGCGAAAACATGGAACCAACCATGCTGCCCATCGAAAGTGGACTGGATTAAAAAAAAGTGATACATATGCACAATGGAATATTACACAGCCATAAGGAAGGACAAAATTATGAACTTTGTAGCAACTCAGATGGATTTAGAATTGATAATACTGAGGGATCTATCACAGAAATAAAGAACTGAGTACTACATGTTCTCACTCATAAATGGACCCTGAACATTTATCATAATATTACATGAAAGAGATTGACAGTAGCGGATCACTGCCAGGGGAAGGAGGGAAGCACATAACTTTAATAAGGGTACCTGATCCCAAACAGGTGAAGTGAGGACCAATGAGAGGCCCAAACTTCACCTGTATGATGACCACTTATGTACCTAACTCTGAATTGTACCCCACATCTTTAAAATAAAAAATTTTAAAAAGATCAGCATATTGATGACTTGTCACATTTTCTATGAAAATTCCCAAAGAAGATCTTTCTGGGAATGATACTGACACTCTAAAGAAGATTCCCAAAGAAGATCCAGCTTCAAAATACTCTCACCTGATCACTGGTTATTGGGATAGCTACAAAATAATGGGGGCAATCCTATTTTATTTCTCCTTATCATTTTGGTTTTCTTTTGCCATTTCTCTGTCTACTTGTGACAGGCTTCTAGACTTTGATCCACTAGGTCTTCAATATGCTGATGGGGAGAGCCTTCTCTAGGCAACTGAGTTACCTTTACTGGACTTTCCTTATCACCTGTTCTGTCCTTGTAGGCCATCATCTTGTTGTCCTTCTACTGCCTTCAGATCACATTCCTGTAAATTAATCCTGATTCCTGTGATATCTTCTTAACTGTATTCAGAGAATTTCATCTCTGCCTAACCAGATCTTCAACCAAGTTTTTTGTTTTTCTTAATGAAGCAGAAGCTTCATCCCTCTGGAACAGCCTTTCCTACAATTGCTCTTACTACCCCAAGACACCCAAAATAAGCTTAGCCTGGTATTGTCCCTCTTACCACAGGGCCCTCAGAAAAATGGTCCTCCTGGTCCCAAGAAGTCTAAAGCTGTGAGCAACAATTCTTAGTCAACTCCTAAAAACCTGTGGTCTTCATGTGGTACAGTCACAAGTCCAGCCTCCCTCTTGAGTAAGTGCATATGTGGCTATCCCTGCTACTGCACCACAACTACCATCTTCTTCTGCAAGTTGTGTGCCTGCTTTGTCAAAACTTCGTCTTTTACCTGTCTTGCTTTGTCATATATTGCATCTTCTCCAGTAGATACTGATGGTGCTATGGTAACACCCTGACAACTTCTTCCAATTCTTTCACCTGTAGGTGAGTGCATTATGACCATCATTTCCTTTTCTAAAGCCATGAATTTTATTATTAACTTCCCTTGGATCTATTCTTGCCTTGGAATTCTTTATTTTTCTTTGTCATAAATTTGCTGCTGTGTTTCACTTGGGCCGCTGAGTTTGTTTTTGTTTTTTCTTCACCTTTTCTTGGGCCATCTCCTTGGCATGACTAACAATGATCTTTTGTTCCAGGGTCAAGTTTTTTTTTATTTAAAATTCTTTCTCCTTAATTGAAATGAGGTGAGGCTGGGCTCTGTGGTTCAGCCTGTAATCCCAGCACTTTGGGGGGCCTAGGTGAGTGGATTGCCTGAGCCCATGTGTTCGAGACCTCGGGGAACTTGGTGAGACCTTGTCTCTACAATAAATCAAAAATTACCCGGGCATGATAGCGCACGTCTGTAGTTCCCACTACTTTGAAGGCTGAGGCGGAAAGGATCGAGGGAGCCCAGCAGGTCTGTGCTGGGGTGGCTGTGAGCGTGCCATTGCACTCCAGCCTGGACTATGGAGTAAGACTCCAACTCAAAAAAAAAGGTGAAATTCCTAGGCTTTCTTGGTTTGTGCATAAATGACCTCAACTTCTGAAAGAAGTTCAGTGCCAGTAATGACTCCACACCCGGCCAGGACCAAGAGATTTATTAAAAGTGGCTGTTACAGAGGGGATCTGTAATGAGAAAAAAGAAAAAGAGAGAGTGAGAGAGAGAGGAAGTGGGAGAGAGGCGGGGAGAGAGCTGCAGAGAGGGAGAGAGTGACAGAGAGAGAGAGAAAGAGAGACCGAGAGAGAGTTGTGGGGAGAGGGCTGTATTTATCAGCCTGACAGGGGCCAGAAGGGGCCGTGCTATGCTCCTATTGGAGGAGCGCATGGGAGTAGGGTGGGGCCAATGCCGTGTTATGGTCCTATTGGACGCATAACAAAGTTGGCTACTGATTGGAGGCTTGCAAGTTTGAAATTTGCGAGTGGGAAGATTTGAAATTCGCACACGCGGGGAATTGTGCTCGCAGAAGCTGGGACGGAGGGCCTTTGTTGTCTGGTGTGTCGGCACCATTTTGGGAGCCACCCCTCTGGTCGCTTCCTGCACCCTTCATTCCCACCTTTTCTGTTTTTATGGGGAGGGACGTCATTACTCTTTCTGGCTACTTCCTGCTGGTCAGGGGTATTGTGGGGGTAAGGTGGTGGAAGGGTGCAGAACCAGCCAGAGCAGGGCCCAAAG
>NW_006991408.1:64018-65189 GCF_000164805.1 Carlito syrichta | reverse complement strand
TTTACTTTCTGTACATTTTTCCTAACCTTAGAGTTTTAACCAAAGCAATAAGTTTATATGCAGTGGAAGGGCTTAGATAGGCTCCAACATGAAACTATTAGGGAAATTTAAAGCTATACAAAAGGCACCCAAAAAGTACAGTGGTGATGGCTCAGGGTAAAGAATAATACAAGTTTTAATTTTTGTCATAATGTCCCCTTTTAATAATGGAGCTGGACACACTGGCATAATAAGGAGAGAGTGTGAAATATTTTATTTCCCAGAACACATAGAAGTAATGGCATAGTGAGGGGCCTGGATATAATGCCCTGTACTCCCACAACCAAAAGGGGTGAAGGAAGGAGTGGACCAGGAAATTTAAGTAGAGCTAAGCATGTAGCCCCCGTATTAATAACACATGATATAACCCCGCCAGCTACTGATATTTCCACCCTAAGCTCAGTTGGTTTAATAGTTTGTTCTGAAGACATTGGGGCTACCAAGTTAGGGGCGAGTCAATCTGACTGGAGCAAGCCCAAGAGATCCCCTTTTGAGATCGTGTAAGATGCCTGATGTCCCTTAATTGCAGCAAGCCTCTGGGTCATGTGCTCTCCTCCGGCTAGGTGAACAAGGCAATCATGAGCCCAATGTCCATGCTGTTTGCATTTGGGACAGTGTCTTGCTGGTGGGCAGGGCTTGACAGTCTTTGGCCATATGCCCATTTTGATGGCATCGGAAACAAACCTGGGAAGAGTGCTGTGTACCCCTTGTGCTATTGACCATCTGGGGTGGAAGATTATCAGTGGTGGCTTTTTCTGCTAAAGTGGTAGATAAAAGTTGAAGTGCTTCCTGCTTATGTTGGTGGTCCTGTATTCTTTCCTCCTTTTGGTTGTTAATGATTTTAGAGGCCGTGTCCAATAGCTCTAATTGAGGGGTTTGTGGGCCCTTTTCTAATTTTTGGAGTTTGCGCCTAATACCTGGTGCTGACTGGGAGATAAAATATATATAGCCAAAAGAGTTTGTACCTTTATAGAGTTTAAATCAATATTAGTAAACTGCTAGGATGACTGGTGTGGCCTCGGATCGGGTTACCAGAGGGCTACACTGGGGAACGATTGGAAAGGGAGGATATAGGGATCGAGCTGCTGGACTAGAAGAGGGTGGGGGCGGGGGAGCATGAGGTTGTTGAGGC
>NW_006991408.1:62470-63088 GCF_000164805.1 Carlito syrichta | reverse complement strand
GGCCCGACAGCTGTGGGATTCCTTGGGGGGGAGGGAGTTGGGCGAGATCCGCTGCGGGCTAGCAGACATGGGACCCCTGGGGCCCACTGCCGCCTGGTGGCCATGGGAAGGTGTGAGAGAGATAAGGAGGAGGAAAGAACCTTCATCTGTAGCTTGGCGAGAGAAAAGGAGAAAAGGAAGCCTTCAGGGTCCACTGTGGCTGTGAAGGCCGAGGCGGGGTGCATTCCCCCTCACCCTGGGGCCGGAGGTGCTGCTGGACGAACAATGGCCAGTTCCCCCTGGTGATCCTGGGCAAGTTTCAGGCTTCCGTGTCTGGGGAACTCACCTATCCAATGGTCACTGGTGGATGCAGTTCACACATTCAAAACGGTGGCGAAGGCCCGGGAGGGCTGGAGTGGCCACTGGCACCGGGTCAGGGATCCTGCCTATGGGAATACACCCGCATAAAGGCAAGGGAGCACCCGATCTGAGTCACGGCATCAATGAAAGAAGTTTGGTGCCAGTAATGACTCCACACCTGGCCAGGACCAAGAGATTTCTTAAAAGTGGCTGTTACAGAGGGGATCTGTAACAGGAAAAAAGAAAAAGAGAGAGAGAGGAAGTGGGAGAGAGGCGGGG
>NW_006991408.1:52065-62201 GCF_000164805.1 Carlito syrichta | reverse complement strand
GCCAATGCCGTGTTATGGTCCTATTGGACGCATAACAAAGCTGGCTACTGATTGGAGGCTTGCAAGTTTGAAATTTGCCAGTGGGAAGGTTTGAAATTCACGCGCAGAAGCCAGGACCAAGGGCCTTTGTTGTCTGGTATGTCGGCACCATTTTGGGAGCCGCCCCTCTGGTCGCTTCCTGCACCCTTCAACTTCCCTTGCTAATTTCCTTTATGTGGTTCTGCCTTCTTGCAGTGAAGCTTTTGCTCAATCAAGACTTGGGGCTGTCTTTTCATGTCTTTGCAATCAAGCAATTTCTGCAAAGGGTATATCATCTTTCCTTGAGTAATTTTCTTGTACCATTGTTACCCTTTTAATCAACTCTTTTTTTTTTTTTAACAAATTTTGAAGAGATCCTCTGTCTCTGCCACATCTGTCTTACAGTGATATTACTGTTGTCTTGAGTTCACAATGTTCAGAACCTCCTTGTTCTTGTCCTCAGGCTGTTGACTCATCATTTTCTGCCTCTGGCACAGTTGTTCTGTGGTTTCCATATCCTGAAGTCTCCCTTCTTTCTGGGAATGATACTGACAGTCTAATGTAGTTAAACTGTTCTCATCAGTGCTTGGATCTTGGTTCTTCAAAATGCCCTTGTGTAGGAATAGATTCTTTTTATATAAATGCTGTTCTTACTGTCCCAGCATAATCTTTATTGCACTTTCACTTTGACTTATGGAAATGCTATTTTCTTCTCCAAAATAATTGTCTTTTCTTCCATTCATTTTAAGTAGCAACTGAAAGTTTAGGCACTTTCACTAACAAAAATTGGACTCTCAATGTTCCACCAAAAAATATAGCTGCCCAATGAGATTAAAAGTTGAAATGAGAAGAATTATATCATAAAACTTAGATTATGTCAGGTAGTGGAATGGAGGCACTACCTTTTGCATGGTGTGTTAAGAATACTTGGGCTCTGAAGAAATTTCCAATCTTCAATCTTTGGTTGGGCAAAAATAAATAAATAAATAAATACAATTTTGACGTTCACATAGGCAATTTTATTTCTCTCATTGATATGTTCCCTAAAATCCAATAGACGGCATCATAGACTAGGAAGATTAAGGTTCAAATGACTTTGCGTTCAAATCCTACTCTTATTTCTGTGATTCCTTAGCTTCTCCTCCTTATCTCCTACCAGATGTGAACTCTTTAAAGAAAAAAAAACCAGATCATACTTATGTTTATACTTACATTGTCTGACATAATACAGTTCCTTCTCAGTAAATATCGGCTGAGAGTGGAGAAACTACCTAAATGACATGGTTATTGAAGTCTCTATAAGTAGTTAACAATAATATTAAAAGTATGTGTGAAACTACTTTATAAACTGTAACATACTGGAGGATTAATGTCACCCATGATAGTCTAAGGAGCTCCACACTGACCTACTTCCCAATGAAACTAGTGGCAATTATAAAAAGAACAAATAACATATTTAAATTCTCTGGAAATGGTTCTAAGGACAAATAATAAATGGAGAAGCATCTATTCAAAAAAGTGTAGTAAGAAATTCAAGCATCTGTGGTATGTGAATCAAGACTCCCGCCACCCCCGCCACTGAGACAGAGAGTCTACTCCAGACTGCTGTAGCCAAGAGAAGAGGGCTCCTTTGCCTCCTGGCTCTCAGTCAGAGTTCTTCCTTCCCAGAGGACCAGGACTTCAATGTTTCTCATCCCACTCCAGCTACCTGTTACTGAGGCTATGATCTAGGTGAGTACAAATGAGAGGTAAGGGCCCTTTGCTTCTGCCCAGCCTCCTCTCTCCCTATGTGTGGAATGGAGGCACTACCTTTTGCATGGTGTGTTAAGAATACTTGGGCTCTGGTTGCCTTTGCTTGGATTACGAGGTGGTGATTCCACACTAGGAGATACAAACTGAGACAATCTCCTGTTCCCCTCTCCTACACAGAGTGTGCAGCTCCTAGAATGGGCATGTCACTCAGAGAGAAGCTTGCTGCTGTCCCCACATCCAGCTCCAAAGCCCTGGCTCAGAGAAGTTTACCTGAAGGAGAGGGGAACAAGCCATAAAACAGATATCTCCTAATATTTTCTCAAACAGACTTAATTTGGAGCACTATGTGAACAAATTTGAATCTAAGAATGTTCTCAAGAACAGTGGAGGTTATGGGAAAGAATAATTGGAAGGAAACTTACGGATTTAATGAAAATACAGACTATACTGTAGGCCACTAGTTTATAGGTGAGAACCAGGGATTAAGGTAGCTAGGAAGAGCCTTCCTGGGGGCAGAACAAATATCAAACACTAACTTCAGGAACTATTTCTTCAAAGGAGTCCCAATTTGATTGGACTCATTCATAGAGCTGGTTTGCAGAGTTTAGTTCATAGACCTAAAGGAAAGCACGATTAAAGAAATAAAGGATCTCTCACTGAAATCTTTTCCCAGTCTTACTATCCTGGTGACAGTGAGTAGTGGAAAATCTCTTACTTTATTTTAGAAATGGAGACTTACTATGTTGCTAGGCTGGTCTCAAATTCCTGGCCTCAAGCTATTTTCCCATCTGAGCCTCCCCAGTAACATGTACAGGTATAAAAATAGACATATAAATGGAGCAGAATAAAGAAACCAGGCCAGGCATGGTGACTCACACCTGTAATTCCAGCACTTTGGGAGGCTGAGACAGAGGACTACCTGAGCCTGTGGGGTTTGAAACCAGCCTGGGCAACATTGGGAGATCTTGTCTTTACAATTAATCAAAAAATTAGCTGGGCAGGGTAGTACACACCTGTAGTCCCTGCTACTTGGAAGACTGAGGAGGAAGGATCACCTGAGCCCGGCAAGATGAGACTGCAGTAACCGTGATTGTGCCACTGCACTCCAGCCTGGGCGACAGAGTAAGACTCCAACTCAATAAAAAATAAATAAAAATAAAGTAGAACTAGAAATAAAACTATGTATTTACTGCTCACTGATTTTTGATAAAATTGACAAAAACATACATTGGGGAAAGGACATCCTTTTCAACAATTGATGCTAGGAAATTTGTTTGCCAGCAATGTACAGAATAAAACTGGAGCCCTATCTTTCACCGTATACAAAAAAAAAAAAAACAGCTCAAGATGGATTAAAAACTTAAATATAACATCCAAAACTACAAAAGTACTAGAAGAAAACCTAGGGAAAACTCTTCTGGCCACTGGTATAGGCAAAGAATTCATGACTAAAACCTCAAAAGCGCAGGCAATAAAAACAAATATAGACAAATGGGACTTTAAACTAAAAAGCTTCTACACATCAAAAGAAATAATCACCAGAGGGAACAGATAAATGGCAGAATAAGAGAAAGAGAAAATGTTTGCAAACCATGTATCAATAGGGGACTAACATTCAGAATTTACAAAGAATGCAAATAATTCCACAACAACAACAAAACAATCCCATAAATAGTGGACAAAGGGCAGGAATAGAAATTTTTCAAAAGAAGACATACAAATGGCCAACAGGCACATGAGAAAATTCTCAACATCATGAATCATCAGAGAAATGCAAATTAAAACCACAGAGAGATACCATTTTACTGTAGTCAGAATGTCTATTATTAAAAAGACAAAAAATAACAGATGTTGATGATGCAGAGAAAAAAGAATGCTTATACATTGTTGATGGGAATGTAAATTGATACAACCTCTATGGAAAAATAGTACCAAGATTTCTCAAATAACTAAAAATAGAACTACCATTTGACCCAGCAACCTAACTACTGGGTGTCTACCCAAAGGAAAAATAAAATAATTGTATCAAAAAGATACCTGCCATATGTTTATTACAGAGCTATTGATAATAGCATAGATATGAAATCAACCTAGTCGTCCATGAATGGATAAATGGATAAAGAAAATGTGGTATATATACATCATAAAATACTATTCAGCCATAAAAAAGAATGAAACTGGAGCAGCACCATGAATGGAACTGGAGACAGTTATCTTAAGTGAAACAAGTCAGTCACAGAAAAACAAATACCACATATTCTTACTTATAAGTGGAAGCAAAATAATATGTACACATGGATGCAGAGTGTGGAATAATAGACAATTAAGACTTTGAAGGATTCGGAGGTGGAAAAGTAGTGGGTAATGAGACATTGCTTAATGCATACATTATGCCTTATTTAGGTAATAGATAAAAGTCCTGACTTCACCACTGGGCAATCTATCCATGTAACAAAATTACATTATACCTCATACATTTATACAAATTTTTAAAAAGCAGTAAAGAAATGTATGATGATAATATTGCATCAAATAATGTTAATGGAAAGACAGAAATTATTTTAAAAAATGAAAAATTTGGAGTTAAAAATTACAGTAACTGAAAGAAAATTTTAATATAAAGTTTAACAGTAGATTTGGACTGGCAGGAGAGTTAATAAATTTAAAAATAGTTCGATGCTGATAATGCAAACCAAAGCACAGAGGAAAAAGAATAATAAGACTAAAGGAACAGAAACTCAGAAAAATGTGAAATACTATTAAGCACATCAACATCCATGTAATGATAATAACAGAAGGAGAGAGTGAGAAATTAGCAGAAAAAGTTTTTGAAGAAATTAATGATCGAAAACTTCTCAAATTTATTGAACAACCATATACTGTATATGCAGGAAGCTCAAGAAATCCCAAGTAGTTTAAATGTAAAGACATCCACAAGCAGAAATAGCATACTAAAAATACTGAAAACCAAAACAAAGAGAAAACTACAAAGAGAAAGTAGCAAGATGAAAATTGCTTGTCACTTATAAGAGAACTTCAGTATAATTAGCAGTTGACATCTCATCAGAAATAATAGAGGCCACAAGGCAGTAAGATACCAAAGTGCTCAAAGAAAAAAAATAAACCCACCAAGCAAGAATTCTATGTCCACCTAAGCTACCATTAGAAAGGTAAAATAAGGACTTTCTCAGATAAACAAGAACTGCAAGAGAATTGGTTGCTAGCAGATCAATTTTACAAAATATACTAAAGGAACTTCTTGAGGTTGAAAGCAAGGGACCCTAGATAGTAATTTAAATTCAACGATAAAACAAAGTACAATAGTAAAGGTAATTGAGTAATTATAAAAGATAGCCTAAATGCATACTTTTCTTTCTACTCTTAACTGATTTGAAAAGCAATTGTATGAGTAATATGTGTATAATGTAATGTTAAGCTTACAACAGAGATATAAGATATGTGTAATATAGTTGCAGATAATAGCACAAAGGAGGTTAGTAGGAGCAAAGCTGTATTAAGTAAATCACTACAGATGATAAAGCAAAAATTATAACAATGTATTAGTGGGTTTGTAATATAATGGATGTAATATATACAACAATAAGCTTCAAAAAGGGAGGGAAAAAAAAGAGAATAGATCCCTGAAACTAAGCTAGTAAAACTCTGAAGATGATTCTGATAAGTTGTGTATGGTAAATTCTAAAGGAACCATTTTTTAATCTTGTTTTTATTAAAATTGTATAGTTAGAATCCTTTTTATTTTAAAGATGTAGGGTACAATTCAGGGTTAGGTATACAAATGCTCATCGTGCAGTTTCCCTTGTTGGAGAGGTGTGCCCCTCCTTCCCCAGGCAGATTCCCACTACTGCCAATCCCGCTTCCCCACTCCCCTTCCAGCAGTTTTCCGCTACTTCCAATCCTTTTCTTATAGTATTATGATAATCGTTCAAGGTCTGCTTATGAGTGAGAACATGTGATACTCAGTTCTTTGTTTCTGTGAAAGATCACTCAGTACTATAAACTCTAAGTCCATCTAGATTGTTGTGAAATTCATGATTTTGTTCTTCTTTATGGCTGCATAATATTCCATTGTGTGTATGTACCACATTTTTTAATCCAGTCCTCTTTTGATGGGCAGCACGGTTGGTTCCATGTTCTTGGTACTGTGAACAATGCTGTGATAAACATACGTGTGCAGATACCTTTTTTGTAGAGTGATTTGAGTTCTTCTGGGTAAATTCCCAGTAGGGGGATTGTGGGGTCATATGGAAGATTGATTTTGAGATCTTTTAGGAATTGCCACACTATTTTCCACAGAGGCTGTACTAGTTTACACTCCCACCAACAGTGTAAAAGTGAGGAACTATTTTTAAAGGTTCAAAAATATCTAGTGAAAAAACCATTAAAGAAATTAAAATGGTACAGTAGAAAATATTAACTTAAGCAAAAGAAATAAAAAATAAAAGAACAAGCATACATAAGACATTTAGAAGATAAATAGTAAAATGGCAGATATAGATCCAATTATATTAATACTATTAAATGTGAATGAACTAACAATCCAATTGAAAGGCAAACGTTTCCAGAGAGTGTAAAAAACATGATTCAACTATATGCTGTATACAAGTGACACACCGTAAATTCAGATACACATAGATGAAAAGAAGAATGGGAAAAGACATATCATGTGATCAGCAACCACAGAAATGCTGGAGTGGCTATACACATATCAGACAAAATATACTTTAAAACAAAAATGTTACTAGAGATATTGGTACATTTTATAATGATAAAAGGGTTAATCCATCAGCAAGACATAAAAATTACAAACATATATGTGCCTAATAACATAGCACCAAAATGCATGAAGCAAAAAAATGGGAGAAATTAAGGAAGAAATAAACAATTCAACAGTTGTTGGAAACTTCAAAAGTCCACTTTCTATAATGGTAGAACAGCTAGATAGAAGACTAATAAGGAAATAGAAATTTGGAACACTGTAAATCAACTGGAAGATCTAATAGATACCTATAGAATATGTTACCCTCAAACAACAGAATAGATTGTTCTCTGAAGTACATATGCAGCAATCTCCAGGGTAGGCTGTATGCTAGGTCATAAATCACATGTAAATAAATCCAAAAGGATAGAAATAATACAAAGTATTGTCTACTGAAAACAATGGAATAAGATTAGAAAACAATAGCAAAAAATGGGATACTCACAAATATGTGAATTTAAAAATTATTTTATTTTATTTTAAAGATGTGGGGTACAATTCAGGGTTGGGTATACAAATGTTCATTATGCAGGTACCCTTGTTGATGAGGTGTGTCCCTCCCTCCCTTGTCAGTTTCCCTCAACCACCAATCCCACCCCTCCTCCCCTGGCAGTTTCCTACTACTGCCAATCCCTTTCTTACAGTATTTATGATAATTGTTCGAGGTCTTATGAGTGAGAACATAAAGTACTCAGTTCTTTGCTTCCGTGATAGATCACTGAGTATGATAGACTCTAAATCCATCCAAGTTCCTGCAAAGTCTAAAATATGTCAATACTAAACAACACTTCTAAATAACCAATGGGCCAAAGAAGAAATCAAAAGGAAAATCAGAAAATATTTTGAGATGAATAAAAATAAAAACCAACTTTTGGGATGCACCTAAAGCAATGCTTAAACAAAAATTATAATTGTAAATTCCTGTATTAAAAAAAAAAAAAACAACTCACCTTGAGTGGCTCAAACTTGTAATCCCAGCACTTTTGCAGGCCAAGATGTGCCGATTGCCTGAGCCTATGGGTTCAGGAACAGCCTGGGCAACTTAGCGAGACTTCATCTCTACAATAAATCAAAAAATTAGTCAGGTGTGGTAGCACGCGCCTATAGTTCCGGCTACTTTGAAGGCTGAGGTGGAAGGATCAGCTGAGCCCAGCAGGTCGATGCTGGGGTGGCTGTGAGTGTGCCACTGCCCTCCAGCCTGGGTGACTGAGTGAGACTTGTACTTTAAAATAATAATAATAATAATAATAAAATAAATTTAAAACATTAAAAATACTCAGATCTCCTAATTTAAACCTTTACACTGGGAAAAGAAGAGCAAACTAAACTTAAATCAAGCAGAAGGAAGGATCTAATAAGATTAGGTTGAAAATTATGAAATAGAGAATAAAAATACAATAGAGAAATTCAATGAAACCAAAAACTGGTTCTTTAAGAAGATCAAAACAATTTTAAAACTTTAGCTAGATTGACAAAGAAAACGAAGGCTCAAATAACTAAAATCAGAACTGAAAGAGAAATAGATATTTCTACTAACCTTATAGAAATAACAAGGTTAATAAAGTGATACTACAAATAGTTGTTGTATTAGTTCATTTGTGTCGCCATAAAGAAATACCTAGGGCTGGGCAATTTATACAGCAAAGAGGTTTGTTTGACTCACGGGTCTGCAGGTTGTACAAGAAGCATGGCACCATTATCTGCCATGCTCTTTTAAACAACCACCTTCATGTGAACTAATAGAGTGAGAACTCACTTATTACTACAGGGATGTTGGACGGCACTGAATCATTCCTGAGGGATGCCCCCATGACCCAAACTCCTCCCGCCAGGCTCTATCTCCAACATTGCGTATCACATTTCCACATGAGATTTGGAGAGGACGAATATCCAAACTGCATCAGTTGTATGCCAACATTAGATGACTTAAATGAAATAGATAAATTCCTAGAAAGACACAAACTGCCAAGACTGATTCCAGCAAAAATAGACAGCGTAAATAGACCTATAACAAGTGAAAGCCGGGCTCGGTGGCTCAGCCTGTAATCCCGCGCCTTTGGGAGGCTGAGGTGAGTGGATTGCCTGAGCCCGCAGGTTCGAGACCCGGCTGGGCAGCGAGACCTCATCTCTACAATAAATCAAAAAATCAGCTGGGCGTGGTAGCGCGTGCCTGTAATTCCGGCTACTGGGAAGCCTGAGGCCGAAGGATCGCCGGAGCCCAGTAGGTCAAGGCTGTGGTGGCCGGGAGCGGCCACTGCACTCCAGTCTGGGCGACAGTGAGACTCCAACTCAAAACAAAACAAAAAAAACACAAACAAGCAAACAAACAAAAAAAACAAGTGAAAAGACTGAATCAATAATTACGAAAATAAAAATAAATAAAAAGAAAACTACCCACAGAGGAAAGCTCACACTTCAGGATCGAATTCTATTTAGGAAATATTTGGGAAAAATGAATACCAATTGTTCACAAATTCTTTAAAAAACAGAATATGATTAAATACTTCCCAACTCATTTTATGAGACCAGTATTACCCTGATACAAAAACCAGATAAAGACACCACAAGAAAAATATAGTTCAATATGTCTTATGAATATCGATGTAAAAATCCTCAGCAAAATGAAAACAAACTGAATATAAAAAGAACCATACATCATGATCAGGTGGGATTTATCCCAGGAACGTAAGGTTGGTTCAAAAATCTAAAAATCTATTAATGTCACACGTCCTCATAATAGATTAAAAAACAAACTCACCTCATCATCTCACTATAGAAAATGCTTCTGACAAAATCGTACACTATTTCTTAATGGAAACACTCAAAAAGCTAGAAAAAGAAGAAAATATTATCAACCTGATAAAGTTTATCTGCCAAAAACTCACAGCTAATATTATTATTAACAGTGAAAGAATGGATACTCTTCCTCTTAAGATCAGAAACAAGAAAAATATGTCTACTCTCACCACTTCTATTTAACACTTTACTGGAAGTTCTAGCCATGGCAATTAGGCAAGAAAAAGAGATAAAAAGTCAAAAAAAATTGTAAAAGGATAAGCAAAATCATCTCTCTTTTCAGATAACGTCATCTTGTATATAGAAAATTCTAAGGAATCCACTAAAAATGATTACAGCTAATAAGAGTTCAGCAATATTGCAGATACAAAAGGGAGAAACAAAAAAATCAATTTTAGTTCTATACGTTTGCAATGAACATTCTGAAAGTTGAATCAAGAAAGCAATTCTTTTCACAATAGCATCAAAAAGAGTACTTAGGAATAAACTTAACAAAAGAAGTGCAAAACTTGTACTCTGAAAACTACAAAACATCACTGGAAGAAATTAAAGATCTAAATATAGCATCATACATACTGGCATACAAATTCCTGGATCAGGAGATCTAACATTGTTGAGACGGCAATACTTTCTTTTTTTTTTTTTGGGTTGGAGTCTCACTCTGTCGCCCAGACTGGAGTGCAGTGGCCGCTCCCAGCCACCGCAGCCTCGACCTGCTGGGCTCCGGCGATCCTTCCGCCTCAGCCTTCCGAGTAGCCGGAACTACAGGTGCGCGCTACCACGCCCGGCT